>NW_027467566.1:122500-175000 GCF_046742065.1 Oratosquilla oratoria
TCTCCCCCCCCTCCCTTATCCGGGCAACATCAGAGCTCCCAGGACGCGAACCATCCGGGCTGTATATTTGTATAAATCCCAAGGCGACCGTTGCCGGTTTCCCCCGGGGATGAGGGACAAGGACAAGCGCGGAAAAGGGGGGGAGAGGGGCCTCCTGAGTGTAAAGTAAGCAAGGATGGAAGCGGGGGAAAGGGGGAAAGGGGGAGAGGGGGGAGGTTATGATGCAGGCGCAAGGAGATATCAGGGAGAGGGGGAGAGGAGGAGGGGGAGAGGAGGAGGGAGAGAGGAGAGGAAAGGAGGAGGGGGAGAGGAGATGAGAGGAGGGGGAGGAGATGAGGAGGGGGAGAGGAGGAAGAGAGGAGGGGGAGGGGCATTCTGAGTATAAAGTAAGCAAAGAGGCTGTGAGCGGGGGAGGGGGAGAAGGGGAGAGGGGGAGAAGATGGTGTAGAAGTAGGAATATCAGGGAGAGGGGGAGAAGGAGAGGGGGAGGGGGGAGGGGAGGGGGAAAGGGGAAAGGGGGAGGGAGAGAGGGGCTTCCCGAGTGTAAAGTAAGCAAGGAGGGTGGGAGCAGGGGAGAGCGGGAAAGGATGGGGTGGGAGGGGAGAGAGGGGAAGAGGGGAAGAGAGGAAGAGAGGGGAAGAGAGGAAGAGAGGGGAAAGGAATGGGGACATCATTGCGAAGGGGCAGAGGGGAGAGAGAGGAATACAGGGAGGAAGGGGGAGAAGGGAGGGGAAGAAAGGAGAGGAGAGGGAGAGAGGAGGGGGGGGGGGGAGAGAGAGGGAGAGAGGGGAGGAGGAGGGGAGAGAGGAGGAGAGGGAGAGGGGGAGAGGAAGGGAGAGAGAGGTGGAGGAGGAGAGGAGAGGGAAGAGGAAAGAGAGGAGAGAGAGGAGAGAGAGGAGAGAGAGAGGAGAGAGAGAGAGGAGAGATAGGAGAGAGGAGAGAGGAGAGGAGAGGAGACGAGGGGGGCATAGGGGGAAGATGCAAAGTGAAGGATAGAACCAGTGTATTTGCCTTGGGGGGGATAAAAGAATGGTTGGGGGAAACGTGTTCTTGGGGGGATTAAGACTGAAGAGGAGGATGGGGTGGGGGGAAACAGGTGGGGGTTATTTTTTTTGGGGGGGAGAAATGGGGGGAAAGAATATGGATGAGAGCGTACCGAAGAGGAGCAAAGGGGGGAGCGTATTTAAGAAATACAAGTATCTGGATGGGGAGGATAGGTTTGGGGGGAGAGGCTTGTGGGGAAAGGCTGGGGGAGAGGGTCAGAAGTACACGCTAGGGAGATATCAGAAAATTGGGGGGAGGGTGGGGGTAAGGGGAGTGGGAGATGGGGGGTTAAGGGTTGGTATGCCGACTGAGGGGGATATTTTAGGGAGACCCGTATCATAGAGGTGTGTGTGTGTGTGTGTGTGCGTGTGTGTGTGTGTGTGTGTGTGTGTGTGTGTGTGTGTGTGTGTGTGTGTGTGTGTGTGTGTGTGTGTGTGTGTGTGTGTGTGTGTGCTTTTGTTACTACTACAACTACTACTATTTATTATTATTATTATTATTATTATTATTATTATTATTATTATTATTATCATTCGTGTTAAATTGAATTATTCCCAACGATTTGTGTAACTGATCGCTCAAAATTGCGGAAATATTTTTTGATCTTCCTCCTCCTCCTCCTCCCCTCCTCTTCCTCCTCCTCCTCTTCTTCAGTCATGTTGACATTTTCACCTTTTCATCCTCCTACGCAAACAGATAAGTGGGTAAGTAGGCAAGTAGGTAGGCAAGTAAGTAGGCAAGCAGGTAGGCAAGTAAGTTGGTCAGCAGATAAGTAGGCAAGTAGGTAAATAGGCAAGTAAATGGGCAAGTAGGTAGGCAAGCAGGTAAAAAAATGGTCACCAGATAAGTAGGCATGTAAGTAGGTAAGCAGGGAAGTAGGTGGGCAAGTAGGTAGGCAAGAATAGAGGCAAATAAGTAGGAAAGTAAGGAGGTAAGTAAGCAGGCAAGTAGGCAGGCAAATAAGGAAGCAAGTCGGTAGGCAAGTAAGGAGGCAAGTAGGTAGGCAAGTAAGGAGGCAAGTAGGTAGGCAAGTAAGGAGGCAAGTAAGTAGGCAAGTAAGCAGGCAAGTAAGTAAGCAAGTAGGTAGGCAAGTAGGAAAAAGAGAAATCAACAGCATTAATTCGTGAGTCTATGAATATTAGATCATACCTGAAGAGGTCGCCATTGCCGGAGGAGGAGGAGGAGGAGGAGGAGGAGGAGGAGGAAGAGGAGGAGGGAGAAGGGAGAGTGAAAGGAGGTGAAGAGCTTGCCATCATCGAACAAGGAAAAGGAGGAGGACGACGGGGAGGAGGAGAGAGAGGGAGGAGGAGGAGGAGGACGACGGGGAGGAGGAGAGAGAGGGAGGAGGAGGAGGAGGAGGACGACGGGGAGGAGGAGAGACAGGAAGAGGAGGAGGGCGGGGAGGAAGGAGGTGGGAGAAGGAGAAGGAGAAGAAGGGGAGGAAGAGGAGAAGGAATGGGGAAGGGAGTGGACAAAAGGGGGAGGAGGAGGAGGAGGGAAAGGAAGAGGAGGAGGGAGGTGGGAAGAAGGGAGATGGGAAGAGGGGGGAAAGGAAGGAGAGAAAAAGGAGGGAGGAGTGGGAAGGAGGAGGAGGAGGAGGAGGAGAGATAGGGAGAAAAGGGGAGATGGGGAGGAGATGGAAAAGGAGGGAGAGAGAAGGAGGAGGGAAAGGAGGGGGAGTAAGGAGAAAGAGGAGGAGAATGAGGGAGGAGGGAGGTGGAGGAGGAGGGAAAGTAGGTGAGGGAAGGAGGAAGAGGAGGAGAAGGAGGGAGGAGGAAGGAAAAGAGGGGGAGGGAAGGAGGAAGAAGAGGAGAAGGAGGGAGAAGGGAGATGGAGGAGGAGGGAAGGAGAAGGAGGGTGGAGGAGGAGAAGGTGAAGGAAGAGGAGGTGGAGGAGAAAGTACACATATACATATATGCATACATACATAATCTACATACAAATGTACATATATTCATACAGGAACACATATCTATATACAATATATATTCATAAGAACATTTGAAATGGCAAAGTCGAGGTTTTGTAAAAAGAAAAAAGAAATCTAAAACGTTGCCTGTATTCCGCAAACGTGCACGAACAAACGTTTGGTCAAGACATTTTAACGTTTGACCTCGTGTTTTGAATGAAGAATTTTCGTTAAAAAAGGAAAAAATACCACAAAAAAAAAATTAACAAGAAAACTCAGAAATCCTCATGAAAAAAAATAATAATAATAATAATGGCAATAATAAAACAAGATAAATAACTTGCTGTTATCTTCAATATGTTTTGTATCAAAGATAATATGCAGCATAAGTGTACTTATACATTTTCTATTCTATTTTTCATTTCCCCCCTTTTAAGTGAGGTAGCCAATTCAAAAGACAAGTACTCACTCCCACCCACTCCACTCCCATCCACCACCCTTTCCCTCCCTCTCATCTTAGCTCCCCGTGGATGACGGGTCATGCCTGCATCCCGTCCACTGCCCTGGGTCAGAAGCAATGCAGCAAGGCGCTGTGTCTTGTATCACTTATGTGTATATTTTAACTGGGTCTCCGTGGAACAAAGTTAAGACCTAAAGAGTTTAATTTTAATCTCGATTAAGCTTTGACCTAAGGAGTTTAAGTTTAATCTCGATTAAGCTTTGGCTCTTCCTGGTGAGGAGGTTACTACGCCAGGAGGAGCTGAGTAGTTACTGCGGCCGAAGCCGTCACCTGTGCCCTAAGTGCTATGGGGACTGCTGGGGGTCAGGTAATCATCAATCACTGCTGGGAATCGGAAAGGAGTGCAGGATTCGAACTAACGCCACTAGCGCAGCCTAATTTGTTTTAATTAAAAAAATAAATAAAATGAAAATGAAAAATAACTAGATAGAAGGAAAATGAAAAATAATATCAATCAAGACAATTAAATTTGACAAAAAATTAATTAGGAAAAATATATTAATTCATAAAACAAAAATAAAATAAAATAAAATAAAATTTGAACTATGGAAACATTTTTCATTGTTGAAAGTACAATATATTCCTAAATACAACATCCCTTTAGTTGAAAAAACACACATATATATATATTTTTGCTTTTGTACAATAAATTGTATTAACGGAGGAAAGAACGAAATATAGATTTATTTACAATATTCAGAAACGTCCTGGATGAGAACGAACTAACAAAGTGGATGACGTGTAAGAATGGATGACGTAGCAGAGTGGATGATGTGGCAGAGTGGATGACATGACAGAATGGATGACGTAGCAGAGTGGATGACGTGGGGGAATGGATGACATGGAAAATGTATGACGTGGCAGAGTGGATGACGTGGCAGAGTGGATGACGTGGAAGAGTGGATGACGTGGCAGAGCGGATGACGTGGAAGAGTGGATGGCGTGGAAGAGTGGATGATGTGGAAGAGTGGATGACGTAGCAGAGTGGACGACGTGGCAAAGTTGATGACGTAGCAGAGTAGATGACGTGGAAGAGAGGATGAAGTAGCAGAGTGGATGACGTGGCAGAGTGGATGACGTGGAAGAGTGGACATGGTAGAGTGGATGACGTGGCAGAGTGGCTGACGTGGAAGAGTGGATGACGTGGCAGAGTGGATGACGTGGCAAAGTGGATGACGTGGCAGAGTGGATGACGTGGAAGAGTGGATGATGTGGAAGACTGGATGACATAGCAAAGTGGATGACATGGCTGACAAATCTATTTTTCATTTTTATTCATTATTTTTTATACAATGTTTATATTTTTTATTTTTATGATTATTTTTATTGTTTTTAGTTAATCACTGTTTATTTTCTTATTGTATTACTTTGTTATGTGAAATTACTACACACACACACACATAGACACACACACACACATATATATATATATATATATATATATATATTAATTTATACGACCTTTACCTAATTTATTTCTTATATTTATAATCTAATCTTGTTTTTATTTGTCTATTTGTTACTTTATTTTATTTCTATTGCATTTACTTCTATTCGGTGTACCAATAATCTATTACTTCTTTTCATTTATTAATTTTTTTATCAATTTTTAATTACCTTTTTATCCATTTATCAAATTGTCTAGCACTTTATCTAATCTATATAATCGAGCAAAGAAATTCTAGACGCGTTGGCGTGTATGCTAGGTTAAAAATAAATGTATAAATGAATAAATAAAGATAAATAATTAGTCATTTGTCATGAATCTTCTTTTCCGTTATCACTCTTGTATACACAGACACACAATTGTTATCATTATCGTTATCATTATTATTATTATTATTATTTTTTTTTTTTTTTTTTTTTTTTTTTTTTTTTTTTTTTTACATTCCAATGTCTATTGGACAAACGCTGAAGACCCTACACAACCAACGGCACAGTCAGTTACACAAGATATGATTTAATCTAAACGTTCAAAGCGAAGGTTCAAAGCCTGTTCAAGCCCGAGTCAAGTGTTCAAAGCATCACGAGTTAATAACTTCTTTGAACTTTGATTTTGTGTCCAAATGCAATTAACTCGTTCCAGGCAATGCTGCTTCGCTTTCCAGTCTTTTATTTATTTTTTTATTCTATTTAATCTTATTTTAATTTTATTCTTAATTGATCTTATTTTTAATCTATTACTTCTTTTTAATCTTGTTTTCTTTTATCTAATTTATCTATTTGTTTATTAATTTTTATTTTATCTATTCTTATTTGATTTGTTTATTCATTTACTTTTTTATTTTATTTTATTTTATTTATATTTTTTTTTTTTGGGGGGGCGTAGGGATCACGAAAAATTCTGAGTTGTTTCCATATATAAAACCTAACCCAATACCCCCCCTTTTCCAAAAACATAAAAACAAAAGAATGGAGGAGAGACTGCAAGAGACCCTAAGGCCTACACTAGGCGGTTCCATGTCCCTTACCACCTATCATCCCCTTCCATAAATTTCTCTCATCTCTTAAAACGACCAATTATTGTTTCAGTGCTCACTAACTACATCAGTATTAATAAGTTTATTCCATTCGTTAACTACTCTGTGGATAAACCACTTCTTGCCTTTTTCCTTCTTTAACCTAAACCCATTACTACGAGTCCTGCCCTGATCTCTTATTATGATGACCTTGACTGGATCACTTATTAAAGACCTTGACCCATTTGAACACCTCTATTAAATCACCCCGCACTCTTCGTCTTTCCAGAGAGTGTAAGTTAAGATGCCTAAGCCTGTTCTATAGTCAGCGCAAGGAGAAATGACCGATAAGGCGGGGCTAGGAGATTTCCCGGTGTTGCCCACACATGGGCATCCATGGCGAGAACGTGCGTGTGGATGCAATGTTTTCTGAATGCAGTGTGAGGGGGGCGGGGCCAGAGATTAGATGTAGCGGCAACGTCGCTCTCTCTTTTCCATATGCCATGTCTACACTCGAAGAAACGAAACCTTTGTATAGAAAACATTGCTTTGATTTTTACCTCAGTGGTGGTGTGTGACAAAAATTATAATATAATCATATGTGGCAACATTATAAAATCATAAAATAGAATTATAAAATAAAATAAAATTATGAAATAATTAGATGTGGCACCACAGGGGAACTCCCAGTGCTCCGCCCTAACGGCCAGTTCTCAGTGCAACGGGTATAGTAAGTTCAGTTTCTGAGCCCTTGTATAATTTTGGTCATTCTCCTCTGTACCGATTCTAGTGAATTGATGTCCATTCTATAAAACGGAGACCAAAACTACCGCATAGTCAGGGATGGGTCTAACTAACAGTTTGATAACTACCTCTGCATTTTTATTCGTAAAGGTCCTAGCAATGAAACCTAGTTCTCTGTTAGCTCTACCTGGCGCTGATGCACTGTTTCCTGGAGGTCAGGACTCACTAACACTACCAAGTCCTTTTCACATTATGTCTTCCCTAGAATGATATCTTAGCTATACATGTTTTCTGGGTTATGTAAACCTACGTTTAACACACTGCACTTTGAGATATTAAAGTTCATTTGCCATTTCACCGACCTTGTACTTTTAATTCCATTGTCCAAGTCGTTTATATACATAATGAACAATAAGGGACCCAATACTGACCCCTGGGGAACTCCACTAGAAGCACTCCCCCATTTGGATCTTACACCGTTTTCTGTCACTGATCCATGCTCTAGTCCGTTCAAACACTTTTCTTCCTATACCATGGGCTTTGACTTTAGTAGAGCCACCTTGTCGAACGCTTTCCTAAGGTCAAGGTAAATATCATCGTAATTATCATCATTACCTGACGCCTTGTAAACATTAATGCATAAAGGTAAAAAGTTTGTTACATATGGCCTACCCTTGGTGAACCCATGATGTGCGTCACGAATCAAATATTGTCTCGATATGATTCCCGATATTATTTGCAACGATTGGCCTGTAGTTATGCATACAAGACTTAACCCAGTTTCTGAAAAACTGGAAAAATGTTCGCCTGGCCTCCAATACTCCCACACACACTCCCAATACTCCCCCACACACACTCCCAATACTCCCACCCCCCCGGCACTCCCCCAAAAAACAAAACCAGTTAAGTACTCCTCCTAACTGGACGGGGTTAATGAGATGTAGATTTTAAAGTTTACTGCACATCTTGCCTGACTCCGCATGGGCCCCCGGAGAGAAATGAAAACAGACTTATGTGAACTTTTATTCCGAGGCTTCTATACACACAGGTTAATTCCCAAGATGGCGACACAAGAGTTAAACTCTTTCTCTAAACTACTGAATAGTTCAACAGGGTTAAGTGTTCGGGTGACAATTAGAATGGTGAGGAATATAAACGGTATATTACATATACATATACATTTATGTATATACATGCATGTGTGTATGTATATATACATACATGTACGTACATACACTCGAAAGGTGAAATATCGCACCAAAAGATCTTGAAACCATCATTTCTGATCACGATTTACAAAGAACATAAGAATGAAGGAGACTGCAAGAGGCTATAAGGTCTACACTAGGGAGTTCTTTGTAGTGTACAAAGTGCTCACGAGGGGTCAACCATCTTGAGTCTACTCACAACCAAGCGGGAAAAAACACCAGCTCAACAGTGGATTTAGTGGATTTGATCCGCCTGATCCATATTCGGTTGGAGTGTGGATGGATGTGCGGGTCAAGAATTGGCCTCCACAGTCACCTACACTGGTATCAACGCTAAAGACCTCAGCATCAACACCCAGCTTCACTAAAGCGCATCACAATTCACCGGAGCACTGTCGTCATCGATCACCGACGGATCGTCATATGTATGTACGTATGTATGTATGTATGTATATATGTATCTATGTATGTAGGCATGTGTGTATGTATGTATGTGTATGTATATATGCATGTGTGTATATATGTATCTATGTATGTAGGCATGTGTGTATGTATGCTTGTGTGTATATATGTGTGTGTATGCATGTGTATGTATGTATATATGTCCATATCAGACTTCAATAAATAAAATATATTAAAATTAAATCAAACATATACACATAAATATATAAAATATAATAGAAAATAACAGAATGAAAAACAGAATAAACATGAATTCATAAAATGAATAGATACAATACTATTAAAATAAACAAATTGGGAAGTAAATAAATAAAATATGTATAAACTGAATAAAATACATAAAACATGATAATAAGCAATTAGAAAATAAGTAAATTATATATGATAGAATATAAATGAATGTACAAATAGATAAATAGAATCAATATAATAATAATAATGATAATAATAATGATAACAATAATGATAATAATTACAATAATAATAATAATGATGATAATAATAATAATAATAATAACAATAATAATAATAATAATGATAGTAATAATAATAATAATAATGATAAAAACAAAGATAAGAGTAAAAATCACAAAAATAATAATAAAACGAAAACATGAAAAATGGATCAAATAAAAAATACTATAAATAAATAGTTTATATTAAAAAAAATAATACATAAAAATAAAATACATTAAAAAGATTAAAAATATATTAAAATGTATAGCGGCACAGACACCTAGGGCACTAGATAGTAGTCCAATCTAGTTTAGTATCCCAAAGGTATACTAGAAAAATACTGGGCAGGGTAATATACCCAACACTGTTATAACATGTATGCAAAATTTTAGATAAAAACTAGACAAATAGACGAAATACTCTGATCAATCTAGAATTGTCTTATTTATCTTAGAAATTGTCCTTCAATAATCTTTATTCTGGCTAAACCTACGAAACCTTGAAAGGCACGCAATTCTGATCCTTATGCTCTGAGTCCATAAGGATTATATTTGCTTGTTCATCACGTGACCCCCGAAATTCCCGTTCAAGAATACAACCCATAGGCTTGTTTCACACGTATCGACTTTTCGCAGTCCACGAAACGACGTCGTGCTCTCTCAAGTCACCATGGTTGTTGTTCATGGACGCTTTTACACGTGGTCGTGACTTGTGAAAGCGTCCATAGACACCATGGTGATTTGAGAGAGCACGACGTCGTGTCGTGCACGGCGAAAAGTCGGTCCGTGTGAAACAAGCCTTGCTCGTACTACCACCACATCATCCGCATCACACCGAAAACATCACAACAATAACAAACCAGAGATGACGTCATATAATGACGTCACAACAAACAGGAAAGGATGTCATAAATGACGTCACAAACATAAAATGACATCACCTAATGACGTCACAAAATCATGCCCTACCCAATAACGATAAAATTTACATGACGTCACTCGATGACGTCATAAACAGACATGATACCCAATGACGTCACAACACCAAACAAAAAATGACGTCACCCAATGAAGTCACAATAAACCGAAAATGATGTCACTGAATGATGTCAAACCCGGAAATGACGTCACAAAAACAAATCGACAAATTACGTCACCCAATGACGTCACAACAACAAACCGGAAACTACGGCAAACCAACATGGCCGCCACTGTAAACAAAGAGATCCCGCGCTTTTCATCCTCGAATGAATAAATAAATAAATGAATAAATAAATAAATAAAATAAAACAGAATAGAATAAACAAGGTAAAATAACAAAATAAATAGATAAACAAATAAATAAAATAAGATAATAATAATAATAATATTATCAAATAACGAATAACAAATAAAATGGCAAATAACTAATAAAAAGGAAACAAATAAAGAAATAAAAAGAATGACAAAAAAAAAAAGGAAAGGAGAGAAATATATTTCGGAAAATTCGAAGCTGATCCACTTAGGTAAACACTGAGGGAAATGCAATACTAAAGGTAAATATGGGGAACTATTAGACACGCTGCCGAACGCGCGGCGTAAACACGGGGGTAAGGGAAGGGAAGGGAAGGAAAAGGTAAGGGGAAGGGAAAGGGAAGAGGTAGGGAGGGAGGGGAAATGGACGGAGAGGGAAGAATAAGGGAAGGGAAGGGAAGGGAAGGGAAGGGAGGGGAAGGTAAAGGAAAGGAAGAGAGAGGAAATGAAGGGGAGAGAAGAGTAAGGAAAGGGAAGGTAAAGTGTAGGGAGGAGGAGGGTAAAAAAAATAGGGAAAAAAGGTCAAATTAGTCAGATTAAGGCAACCGACCAATTAACTGTAGACAACCCACAAAACGTGTTTGCCCAAACGAAACCACCAAGTTGTGTTACAAGCGATTGATTAGGCGGGAAGTTCCCTCCACAATAATTGGTCGTTTTAAGATGAGATAAAAATTAGGGATGGTAAAGGACATGGAACTGCCTAGTGTAGGACTTATGGTCTCTTACAGGCTCCTCCATTCTTATGTTCTTCTGTTCTTAACTGATTGTTCTGTCCCCGTTTCACTCGTTCTTCCCTCCTCCTCCCCTCCTCCTCTTCCTCCTCCTCCCCTTCTCCTCCTCCCTTCCTCTTCCTCCCCCCCTCCTATTCCTCTTACATCTCCTCCCTTCATCTTCCTCCCCTCCTTTTCTTCCTCGTATCACTCCTCCCTTCCTCCTTTCCCTCCTCATCTTCCTCCCCCTCCCCCTCCTCCTGTTACTCCTCCTCCTCCTCCTTTCCTCTTCCTCCCCTCCTCCTCTTCCTCGTATCCCTCCTTCTCCTCTCCTCCTCTTCCTTTCCCTCCCCCTCCTCCTCTTACTCCTCCTTCTCCTCACCTACTCCTCTACCTTTCCCTCCCCCTCCTCCTTCTCCTCCTTTCCTCCTCCTCCCCCCTCCGTTCTTCTTCTTCCTCCCCTCCTCCTCCTCCTCCTCCCCAGTTCCTTCTTAAACAAACTATCCCCCCATTATTCCCCCTCCTCATCGTCTTCCTCCTCCTCCCCCATTCCACGTACCCCATCTTCCTCTTCACCGGATCACCTTCCCTTCTTCCTCCTCCTCTTCCTCCTACTTCTCCTCTTCCTCCTCCTCTTCTCCCTCCTCCTTCTCCTCCTCCTCCCCCATTCCACGTACCCCATCTTCCTCTTCACCGGATCACCTCTCCTCTTTCCTCCTCCTCCTCCTTCACCTCCTGCCAACCACCCCTTCCTATTCCTCCCAACATCCTCTTCCCTTCCCCTTCTCTTCCTCCTCCTCCTTCTCCATTTCCTTCCCCTCCTTCTCCTCCTCCTCCTCCTCTCCCCCCTCTTCCAAGCCACTCCCTCTCCCTCCCCTTCCTCCTCCTCCCCCTCCCAACCACTCTCCTGTCCTCCCTCCCGCTCCTCCCTCCTCCTCCCCCTCCCAGCCACCCCTTCCCCCTCCTCCTCCATTTCCCTCCTCCTCCTCTTCCTCCTCTTCCGAGCTACTCCCTCTACTCCCTCCTCCCAGCTACCCCCCTCCCCTTCCTCCTCCTCCCCCTCCCCCTCGTCTTCCTCCTCCCTCTTCCTCCTCCCCCCGGCCGGGCCCTTTACAATACAAGCCGGGAACTCCACCATAGCTCTTCTGTAGTCACACATACAATGTTGACACACCGAACATTCTTGGAAACTTGAGAGAGAGAGAGAGAGAGAGAGAGAGAGAGAGAGAGAGAGAGAGAGAGAGAGAGAGAGAGAGAGAGAGAGAGAGGGAGGGAGAGGCAGAGAAAAAAAAAAAAAAAAAAAAAAAAAAATGGGGGGGGGGCTTTCGTCTCCCAGAAACTTATAATCCTCCGGAGACCTTAAATCCACTTAAGAGACCTTAAATCCCCTTAGGAGTCCTGGAATCTCCTTAGAAGTCCTGGGGCCTGCCAGGAGTATAGAAATTTGCAAGAGTCCTAGAATCCCATTAGGATTCCAAGAATCCCCTAAAGAGGCTTTGAATTCCCTTAAGATATCTTGAATTCCCTTAAGAGGATTGAATCCACCTTACAAGACCTTAAATCCCCTTAAAAGGGCTTGAATTACCCTCAATAGATCTTGAACCCCCTTAGGAGTGTTCTTGGAATCCCTTTAGGAGCCCTTAAATTCCCTTAAGAGAACTTGAATCCTTAAAGAACTTAAATCTCCTGAAGAGGCCTTGAATCCCCTTTAAGAGGCCTTGGATCCCCTTAGAGAGAGAGAGAGAGAGAGAGAGAGAGAGAGAGAGAGGGAGAGAGGGAGAGAGTGAGGGAGGGAGTGAGTGAGAGAGTACGAGTAAGAGCACAGTACAATACAAAATATTACAGCACAATAAATGACAGTACAAAATACGTACGACAGTATAGTACAATAGATATTAAGAGATATTGTAGAATAAAACAGAAAATACAAGACAAACCAAACCAAGATAAGGCAAGACATAAGAAGACAAGACAAGAGTGACGAAACAAGACAATACAAGACAAGAGTTGACAAACCAAGACAAGACAAGATAGGACAAGAGATAACGAGACAAGATAGGACAAGAGATGACGCATTAGACAAGACAAAAACTGATAAGACAAGACAAGACAAGACATGACAAGAGATAACAAAACAAGACAAGATAGAACAAGACATAGCAAGCCAAGGCAAGAGAGACGAAACAAGACAAGACAAGATAGGACAAGACATAGCAAGAGATAACGAGACAAGACAAGACAAGAGCTGACGTATTAGACAAGACGAGACAAAAACTGATAAGACAAGACAAGACAAGAGATAACGAAACAAGACAAGAGATGACGAACTAGACAAAACGAGACAGAAGTTGTTAAGACACAACATGAAAAGGCAGCAGAACAAGAGAGAATAAGAATAGACATGCCAGGATATGACGAGACAAGATAAGACAAGACAAGATAGGACAAGACAAGACAAGACAAGACAGGACAAGATAGGACGAGACAAGATAGGACAAGACAAGTTAGGACAAGACAAGACAATATAGGACAAGAAAAGTTAGGAAAAGACAAGATAGGACAAGACAAGACAGGACAAGATAGGACAAGACAAGATAGGACAAGACAAGTTAGGACAAGACAAGACAAGATAGGACAAGAAAAGTTAGGAAAAGACAAGATAGGACAAGACAAGACAAGACAGGACAAGACAAGACAGGACAAGACAGGACAAGATAGGACAAGACAAGATAGGACAAGACAAGTTAGGACAAGACAAGACAATATAGGACAAGAAAAGTTAGGAAAAGACAAGATAGGACAAGACAAGATAGGACACGACAAGACAAGATAAGACAAGACAGGACAAGACAAGACAGGACAAGACAAGACAGGACAAGACAAGATAGGACAAGACAAGTTAGGACAAGACAAGACAATATAGGACAAGAAAAGTTAGGAAAAGACAAGATAGGACAAGACAAGACAAGATAGGACACGACAAGACAAGATAAGACAAGACAAGACAAGATAGGACACGACAAGACAAATATTGGTAATGCAAGGCAAAACGCAACAGGATATGATAGGACATAGAGAACAGAATAATAATTGACATGAGAGGCTAAGACAAGACAAGACAAGACAAGACAAGACAAGACAAGAAAAAGGCAGTAGAACAAGAGAGGACATAAAACAGAATAAGAATGGACAAGCCAAGCAATAACAAGACAAGACAAGACAAAAGGCAGCAGAACAAGAGGGGACATAGAACAGAATAAGAATGGACAGACCAGGCTATGACAAGAGAAGACAAGACAAGACAAAGCGAACGTATGAAGCGAAGCAAGAAATGCATAAAAATGACAAAATAACGAGAGTAAACAAAGGGACGGGGGAGAGAGAAAACGAACAAGAACTAAGAGGAGGAGGAGGAGGAGGAGGAAGAGGAGGAAGAGAAGGAGGAGAAAAAGGAGGAGAAAGAGGAGGTGGAGGAAGAACAGGAAGAAGATGAAGAGAAGGAGGATGAAGAGAAGCAGAAGGAGGAAGTGGAGGAAGAGGAAGAGGACGAGGAGGATAAGAGTAGTGGTAGGAGGAGGAGGAGGGGGAGTTGAAGAGGAGGAAGAGAAGGAGAAGAAAATGGAAGAGGAGGACGAGGAGAAAGATGAGGAGAAGTGAGTAGAGGAAGAGGAGGAGGACGATGAAGAGGAGGATGAAGAGCAGGACAAGGAGGAAGATGAGGGGGAGGAGAAGGGAGTAGAAGAAAAGGAGGAGGACAAGGAAGAGGACGAACAGGAGGAGGAGGAGGTTGAAGAGGATGGGGAGGTGGAAGAGAGGGAGGTAGAGGAAAAGGAGTAGGAGGTAGAAAGGAGGAATAGGAGGATAAAGAGGGGAGGTAGAGGAAGAGGAGTACAAGGTAGAGATGAGGAGGAAGTGGAGAAGGAGGAGGAGGGGAAGGAGGAGGAGAAGGAGGAGAGAGGGAGGAAGAGGACGAAGATGAAGAGGAAAAGGAGGAGGAGGAGGAAGAGAAGGACGAGGATGAAGAGGAGGAGAAAGAGGAGAGGAGGAGGATGGGCAAGAGACGAGGTAGAAAAGAGAGAAAATAGAAAATAGATAAAAAGAGAAAAATATCAAGAAAAGAGAAAGCTGGAGAGAAAGAAAGAGAAAAGAGAGAAAAGAGAAAGAGAAGAAGAAAGAGAAGAGAAGGATACAAACAGAAGAAAAAAGAGAAAAAGAGAGAAGGAAAAAGAGAAATAAGAGAAACAGAAAGAGAAGAAAAAGAGAAAAAACAGGAAAAGACAGAAAAAAGAGAAAGAAAAAAGATAAAAAGAGAGCAAGAGAAAGAAAAAGGATCAAAAGAGAGAAAATCAGATGAAAAAAGAAAAAAAGAGAAAACGAGAGAAACAGGATGATAACGATGAAAATGGATGATTGATTCAGTTTAATTATCAGTAGGCTAGGACGGTGCCCCTTACAGAGGACTTCGCAGCCAGGAATTTCATGAACCATACCCTTGGTCCAACTCGCCGGCGGCAGGGTTCGAACCACCATCCCCTCGACCTCCACCGCAAGTAGCGACGCTTTAAACCGCTCGGCCAGCGAGCATCCACATGATACAAAAAGAGGAGAAAGAGAGCGGAAGAGGAAAGAAGAGAGAGAGAAGGAAGAAGAGAGAGAGGGAGAAAGAGAAATACGAGAAAGGGGAAATAGAGAAAACATAAAACAAAACCGGTTTGAACGAAGAAAAATATTACAAAAATAAAAACAATTGAATTGTAAAGGTACAAAAGACATTTGTGTGTGTGTGTGTGTGTGTGTGTGTGTGTGTGTGTGTGTGTGTGTGTGTGTGTGTGTGTGTGTGTGTGTGTGCGTGCGTGCGAGTTATGGACTTGAATTGTTTGATATATATATATATATATATATATATATATATATATATATATATATATATACATACATACATATACATATATTGGTAGACAAGATTCAAACGTTTTTATCTATTAAGTCATCTTTATGTAATGTCTTCCCAGAAGAAAACGTTTAGAGAGAACACACACACACGCACACACACACACACACACAGACATAAATACACACACACACACGCGCACACACACACACACACACAGACATAAATACACACACACACACACACACACACACACAAATACACACACACACACACACACACACACACACACACACACACACACACACAAATATGATGATTAGAAATGAAAGATATACATTAAGTTGGAACTGTACATAAATTTGAGGCTAGGTATGATCAATTGTAGAGTAGGAGACAAAACCCCACGAGTGTTATCCCTTTCCTGTATACTACAATTAGGTAAACGCACACACACACGTATATATGTATATATATACTGTATGTGTACATATATATATATATATATATATATATATATATATACATATGTATATATATATATGTATATATATATATATACACATACACACACACACACACATATATATATATGTATATATATATATATATATATATATATATATGTAGGTACATATATATAGGTATGTATTGAGAGATAGAAACATGCTGAAAGAGACTTCAGAAACGCGAATGCTGAAGTCAACAAGGCGATAAAGGAAACAGAACACCAGGAAGAAGGAAATGGAAAGAGGGGAAGGACGAGGGGAAGAACGAGGGGAAGGGGGAGAGGGGGAAGAGGGAGAGGGGGAACGGGCGAAGGAAAACGAGGGGAGGAGTTGGAATGCGAAGGAGGGGGAGATGAAAGAGGGGGAAAGGAGGGGATATGAAAGAGGGGAAACGAGGGGAAGGGGGAGAGGGGAGAGGCGGGGGAGAGGGGGAAGAGAGAGGAAGGAGAAGCGAAGGAGAGAATGAGAATGAGGGGAAGAATTAGAATAAGAAGGAACAGGGGGAGATGAGAAAAGGGGGAAGGAGAGGGGAAGGGGGAAGAGGGGATGAGAATAAGGGGAGGAATCCAAAGGGAAACAGGAAAAAGGGAAAGAGGAAGGGAAGAAGAGAGAGGGAGGGACAGAGAGGGGGAAGGGAGAGAGAGAAAGGGAGGGAGAGAGAGGAAGGGAAGGAGAGAGAGGAAGGGAAGGGAGAGAGGAAGGGAAGGAGAGAGAGGAAGGGAGAGAGGGGAAGGGAAGGGAGAGAGAGGAAGAGAAGGAGAGAGAGTAAGGGAGAGAGGAAGAGAAGGAGAGAGAGGAAGGGAGAGAAGGGGGAAGGGGGGAGAGGAAGGGAGAGAAGGAGGAAGGGGGAGAGAAGGAGGAAGGGGGAGAGAAAGGAAGGGAGAGAGGAGGAAGGGAAAGAGAGGAAGGGAAGGGAGAGAGGAAGGGAAAGAGAGAGAGGAAGGGAGAGAGGAAGGGAACTAGAGAGAGGAAAGGAAAGAGAGAGAGGAAGGGAGAGGAAGGGAGAGAGGAAAGGAAAGAGAGAGAGGAAGGGAGAGGAGGGGAGAGAGGAGAGAGGGGAGAGGAGAGAGGAAGGGAAGGAGGAGAGAGAGAGGAAAGAGAGGGGAGAGAGAGGGGGGAGAGGGAGAGAGAGGGGAGAGAGAGGAAGGGAGAGAGAGGAAGGAAGAGAGAAGTGAAGGATAGAGAGGAAGAGAGAGGAGAAGGAGAGGAGAGAGGAAGGGAGAGAGGAATGGAAGGAGAGGGAGGAAGAGAAGGGAGAGAGAGGAGGGGGGGGAGGAGGGGGGAGAGGGGGGAAGGGAGAGGGGAGAGAGGGAGAAAGAGGCGAACGAGAGTGGGAGGGAGAGAGAGGAGAGAGCGTGGGACCAAAGTGTGAGTGAGAGAGAGAGGAGAGAGAGAGAGAGAGAGAGAGGAGAGAGAGAGAGAGAGAGAGAGAGTGTGTGTGTGTGTGTGTGTGTGTGTGTGTGTGTGTGTGTGTGTGTGTGTGTGAGAGAGAGGAGATGGAGAGAGGAGAGAGAGAGAGAGAGAGAGAGCGAGAGAGAGAGAGAGAGAGAGAGAGAGAGAGAGAGAGAGAGAAAGAGAGAGAGAGAGAAAGAACACAGACCTCTCCACCCAAGCTAAACTTCCCATTTCAATTTCTGGTTGACATGAACTTCATTTTCCAACATCAATTATCAACTTCTTTTCTTCCATTCCTGTGGGAAGTGAGAAACCCCTCGTAGGGATAACCCTACCCTATCACTTGTGTTAGGCCGCTCTTTTTTTTTTCTTTTTTATGCCGACGTTGGGTTGCCTCCCCACCTGGCCAAGGGACAAAGCCCGCAGCGGGTCACGGAAATCGAACTGACGACAGAATGGCCGAATAGAGGTATTCAAATGGGTCAAGGGCTTTAACATGCAAGCAAGGTCATCATATTAAGACCAATGTACGATTAACTTAACGCTTTCTCTAACAAAGGTAGGCTTAAGAACAAATGAACATAAAAATGGAGGAGGTTACAAGAGACCCTAAGGCCTACACTGGGCAGTTCCATGTCCCTTACCACCTGTCATTGCTATCCATAAAGTTACCTCTTGAAACAATCAATTATTGTTTCAGCGCTCAATACATGATTACTAAAGATGGCGGCACACTAGGCTAGCATGCTACTTGGTTTTGCTACTTGGTTTGAATAGCAACGACTTGGGTTACAATAACATTCTAGACTAAGAACATTTCAACAATTTTATGTCTAACATTCGTATTCTAGGTTCATTAACTTCTAGTTCATCTTCTCAGACGCAGAAGTCATTTGACATTTAGAAAAAAGAAATCGTTACCCGAGTCGTTGCTACTCAAAAGCAAGTAGCAAAAACAAGTAGCCAAAGCAAGTAGCATGCTAGCGAGAAATGGGAAAAAATCGAAACCGAAGTCGTTGCTACTCAAAAGCAAGTAGCAAAAGCAAGTAGCATGCTACCGAGAAATAAAAAAAATAGCAACCCAAGTCGTTGCTACTCAAAAGCAAGTAGCAAGCTAGTGAGAAATGGGAAAATTGAAAAAATAGCAACCCAAGTCGTTGCTACTCAAAAGCAACTAACAAAAGCAAGTAGCATGCTAGCAGGAAATGCCAAGTGTGCCGGCACCTTTAGTCTGCTCCATTCGTTAACCACTCTGTTGGGGTTAAACCACTTCTTGCCTTCTTAAAACTGATGTAGTTTTCCAATTCTGCAACAAAGCCGGGGGGGAGCCTCCCCCCTTCCCCCCTTAACCGAACGTCTTCTCCCCCTTTCCCCCCTTAAAACAGACGTCTCCTCCCCCTTTCCCCCTTAAACCCAACCCTTCCCCCCTTAAACCGGATGTCTCCTCCCCCCTTCCCCCTTAAATCGGACGTCTTCTCTCCCCTTCCCCCCATAAATCGGACGTCTTCTCCCCTTACCCCCCTTAAATCGGACGCCTCACCCCCTTCCCACCTTAAACCGGACGTCTTCTTCCCCCTTCCCCCTCTAAACCGAACCCTTCCCCCGTTAGACCGGACGTCTCCTCCCCTTCCCCCCTTAAACCGGACCCTTTCCCCCTTCCCCCCTTAAACCGGACGTCTTTTCCCCTTCCCCCCTTAAACCGAACCCTTCCCCCTTTCCCCTCTTATACCGGACGTCTTCTCCCCTTCCCCCCCTTATATCGGACGTCTTCTCCCCGTCCCCCCTTAAACCGAACCCTTCCCCCTTCCCCCCTTAAACCGGACGTCTCCTCCCCTTCCCCCTTAAATCGGACGTCTCCTCCCCCTTCCCCCCTTAAACCGGACGTCTTCTCTCCCTTCCCCCCCTTAAACCGGACGTCTTCTCCCCTTCCCCCCTTAAATCGGACGCTTCACCCCCTTCCCCCCTTAAACCGGACGTCTTCTCCTCCCTTCCCCACCTTAAACCGAACCCTTCCTCGCTTGGTTAGCCGTGTTGCATTGTTGAGAGTTCTAAAGCGATGCAATACAAGTCAGGGGAGAGGGGGAGAGGGGGAGAGGGGGAGCGGGGGGGGAGAAGAACTACTGTGAAGGGGTCATCTTTATAACTCGTTTTGCATTTTTTACCGACGCGCATTCTCCCGCGTCCAGGCTTCGACCTCTGGACCCATGGGCCCAGGGGAGGAAGGGGGGAGGGGTGGGTGGGGGAAGGGGGCGTTGGGTGAGGGACGCGTTGGGTGAGGGACGCGCTGGGTGAGGGACGCGTTGGGTAAGGGGAGGGCGTTGGGTGTGGGACGCGTTGGGTGTGGGTGCGTTGGGTGAGGGATGCGTTGGGTGAGGGGAGGGCATTGGGTGTGGGTGCGTTGGGTAGGGGAGGGCGTTGGATGTGGGGGCCGTTGGGTAGGGGAGAGCATTGGGTGTGGGTGCGTTGGGTGTGGGGGGGCGTTGGGTGAGGGGAGGGCGTTGGGTGGAGGAGGGCATTGGATGTGGGAGGCGCTGGGTGAGTTAGGTTAATACAGAAGCAATTGGAAGGGATTGATGATTGGGTTTAACATCGCAAACTCCCCTTCTCAGGAGGCTAGGACGGTGGCCCTTACAGAGGACTCTGTAGCATGAAACTGAACCAATCATGCCCTTGGTCCAACTCGCTGGCTGCGGCAGGGTTCGAACCGCCGTCACTTCGAATTCCGCCGCAAGTAGCGACGCTCTAATTCGTGTAAAATGGGGTTGGGATAAGGGATTAGGGACCAAGGGAATAGGGAAACAGGGACCAGATGGCCAAAGTAAGACGGTCAGGGAATTAGGGAAGGAATGAAAGGACGAAGGGTGGAGTATAGGCCTTATGGTCTCTTGCAGTCTTTTCTATTCTTATGTTTTTATAGGATGATTGTGTGGGTGATGGCTCGCTGTGTCAGGTCAGTTTAGGTGAGTTTCGGTTAGGTTAGGTCAACTTAGTTAAGACATTTTAGGTTAGGTTGAGTTGGGTTAGGTTGATTTGGGTTAGGTTAGGGAAGGACAAGGACTAAAGGTGCCGGCACACTAGGGTAGCATGCTACTTGCTTTTGCGACTTGGTTTGGGTAGAAACGACTTGGGTTACAATAACTTTCTAGACTAAGAACATTTCAATCATTTTGTGTCTAAGATTCGTATTTTAGGTTGATTAACTTCTCTTAGTTCGTCATTCAGCTCCTCAAAAGTAATTTGACACTTGGAATTTTTGAAGAACAAAATCTTCACCAAAGTCGTTTCGACTCAAAAGCAAGTAGCAAAAGCAAGTAGCATGCTAGCGAGAAATGCCAAGTGTGCCGCCACCTCAAGGTGACTCAGGGAAAGGGACCAGGGACATAAGCTACAGGAAGCTTGAAACGATAGATTAAGGGGGTAAGGGAAAAGGGTTTTAGGGATTAGGAGCCGGGGGCTTCAGGGACCAGACGGAGTCTTTCAGGGACCACAGGGAAAGAGTCCATATCAGAGGGGAATCTCGTGTAGTACAGCCACAGATTCGCTAAGGTGATTAAGGAGGAACAAACCAAAGAAGCCTCGACCAGGGGCTTCGACCAGGGACCGCTTAGGGAACGAGTCCGAAGACCCTCAGGGGTCCGTAGATCCTTCCAAGGAGAGCCCCTGACCGGGAGATGGGAGCCCCTAAGGTAGACAGGCGATTTTATTAAACATGGAAGTGGCCACTGGGACATTGATGAACAGTGTCTCATAGTCAAGGGGTTTGCGATCAAGTGTGTTGAGGATCGGTGGCTCAAGGGAAAATGACCCTAAGGCTATGGGTGCCGAGGGGCGGGTTTTGGGTCTTCATGCTGGAAAATGAGTTCTCGGGAGGGAGGGAGGGGGAGGGGGTGATCCTTCAAGAGCCAATGATGTGATGATGATGATGATGGTGATGATGATGACAATAATGATGATGAGGAGGAGGAGGAGGAGGAGGAGAAGGATTTTTCATTTTACATTTTTCATTCGTTTAATTACTTATTCATTTACATTTTTCTCGCAGAAGGATCCATCCCATTAAGAGAGAGAGAGAGAGAGAGAGAGAGAGAGAGAGAGAGAGAGAAAGAGAGAGAGGGGGGGGAGGAGGGAGGGAGAGAGAGAGAGGGAGGAAGAGGGAGAGAGAGAGAAATCACTTATAACATCCGCTATCCCTCCGTTCTCTCTCTCTCTCTCTCTCTCTGCGGCGAGACAGAGTTCCCTGAGGGACAGAACCGCTGGTTAACACCTATGAAATATGAATACTATTACTCTTAGAGGAATATGCTGCGGTAGGGACAAGAGACAAGGGGTTAAGGGACAAGGAGGTCAGGGGCAAGGGACATGGGGGGTAAGGGGTCAGGGACAAGGGACAGGAAGAAGGGGGTAAGCGACGAGGGGATTAGGGACAAAGGTCAAAGCACAGGAACAAGGGGGCAAGTGGGTCAGGGACAAGGTCAAGGGGGCAAGGGGATCAGGGACGGTCAGGGACAAGGGGCAAGAGGGGCAGGGATGGTCAGGAACAAGGGGTAAGAGGGTCAGGGATGGTCAGGGATGGTCAGGGACGGTCAGGAACAAGGGGGTCAGGGACGGTCAGGGATGGTCAGGGATGGTAAGGGACAAGGGACATGAACAAGGGGGCAAGGGGGGTCAGGGACGGTCAGGGACAAGGGAAACGAACCTGGGAATACCCATCAACGTGCTCCGAGCTCCGTGCTTAATGTTTCATCGCCTTGTTCAGAGTATGAGAATATGGAGGTGCGGGAGGGAGTGGAGGTGGAGGGAGTGGAGGATGGAGGTGGATGGGGTGGAGGTGGAGAGAGTGGAGTTGGATGGGGTGGAGGTGGAGGGAGTGGAGGATGGAGATGGATGGGTGGATGAGGGAGGTGGAGGGGTGGAGCAGGGAGGTGGAAGGGTGGAGCAGGGAGGTGGAAGGGTGGAGAAGAGAGGTGGATGGGGTGGAGAAGGGAGGTGGAGAGGTGGAGAGGTGGAGGAGGGAGGTGGAGGGGTGGAGGAAGGAGGTGGATGGAAAGGTTGGTGAGAAGGCAGGAGTGGAAGAGTGAAGTGGATGAAGTCGAGGAATAAGGTGGGAGAAGTGGAAGAGTTATGTAAAGCAGGAACTTTTTACACTGTTCTATGCAGACTCCTTGTCATTGCAACTCACTAAAAAGAAATACTGATAATAAAAATAAATTAATAAATAAATAAGAGAGGGAGAGAGAGGGAGAGGGAGAGAGCGGGGAGACAAAAAGAGAAAGAGAGAGAGGACAGTGAGAAAGAGAGAGAGGGAGGGAGCGAAAGAGAGAGAAGGAGGGAGCAAAAGAGAGGAATGGGTTAAAGGGGACGAAAGTATTAGAGGAGACGACATACCAACAAAAGAAAATAAGGACGGAAGGAGTAGATGGACCAAAAGGTCTTCTGTCAGCTTGCTTTTCCAATGTAAGCCAATAAAGGAGATAACAAGAACGGAGGAGACTGCAAGAGACCATAAGGCCTACACTAGGCAGTTCCATGTCCCTTACCAACTGTCATCCCTATCCATCAAGTTATCTCATGTTCTCTTAAAACAGCCAATTGTTGTTTCAGCGCTCACTAACTACATCACGGTTAGTAAGTCTATTCCATTCGTTAATTAACCACTCTGTTGGTAAACCAGTTCTTGTCTATTTCCTTCTTAAACCTAAATTAGCCTACAAAAAAAAAGTCTGGAATTAGTCTATGAAAAAGAAATTTAAAATATCGCTTCTTTTACCTATCGCTTATCTTAGTATATACATATATATATATATATATATATATATATATATATATATATATATATATATATATATATAATAATAATAATAATAATAATAATAATAATAATAATAAATTGACATCTTGTCTACAGACCGGAAAGAGTTGATTTTTCCCGATCCTCAGTTATCTTTAGTCTTTCTAAAGACAATAAGATTAAAAAAAAAAGGAGAGAAAAGTCTTGTTTGTCCCTCATTTTTGTAGATATTGAACAAGGGGAGAAGGCCGAACACCCTACGAAGCAGGGACTGGCGAAGCCGGGGGCTTGTTTTCTCCCAAAACATTTCGAACTTGTGTCATATCTTATCGTTCGTCGCGAATGACCTAAATGAAAAGAAACAACAGGTTGACATGTTGGACCACGCTCACCGTAGCGGTGTCATTTACAATGTAAGTCAATGGAAGCGTTCACGCACAACCGCGCAGTTTTTCCTTGACTATACGGTGTCGCCGAGTTTTCCGCCTAACGGTTCAAACCGCTAGTGTGAATAGGGTCTTACTCAAAGAACGTAGAGGTCAACAATCCAATTTAGCTTAGAGGACAAAAGTGTCTTTGAGCTTCGGTTTGTCCTTCATGCAACATGTCATGCTTCGTAAATCCTTTGGAAATCCTTCGAAAATCCTTCATAGATACTTTATATTGAGCACAAGCGTGTCTGTATATATATATATATATATATATATATATATATATATATGTATGTATATATATATATATGTTTATATATATATATATACACACACACACATATATAGTTATGCATAATATATATATATATATATATATCGTATACTTGGGGCGTAGGTTCTCTTTAATCTCAAAATAATAAATTACAAAATTTTGAGAATGACTCCTTGAAGTCGAAACGTCAACTTGTGTGAAATTAAAATGGATACCTTTGAACGACTCGTTTGTGCTCATCCTCCCAAAGTCAGAACTATAGTGAGGTGAATTGAAAAGATTAGAAAGAAAATTAATAATTGTGATAATGCTGTGGTGTTTAACTCGGTTTGCATATAAATATATATATATATATATATATATATATATATATATATATATATATATATATATATATATTGCTCAGTTTGAGAATTTCCAAGCTTGGTGGTTGTATCTTCTATTACCTTCTTCCGCTTTACTACAACATTTGTGTCTAGATTTTATTACTATTTATTATTATTATCATCATCATCATCATTATTATTATTATTATTATTATTATCATTATTATTATTATTATTATTATCATTATTATTATCAATTATTATTATTATTACTATTATTATTATCATTATTACTATCATTTTTATTTTTATTATTACTATTATTATTATTACTATTATCATTTTTATCATTATTATTATTAATATTATTATCATTATTATTATTACTATTATTATCATTATTATCATTATTATTACTATTGTTGTTATTATCATTATTATTATTACTATTGTTATTATTATTACTATTATTATTATCATATTATTATTATTACTATTGTTATTATCATTATTATTATTATTATCATTATTACTATTGTTGTTATTATCATTATTATTATTATTATTATTATTATTATTATTGTTTTCAATATCATCATTATTCTCCTGATTTTCATTCTCGTTAGAGCGTCGCTACTTGCGGCGGAGGTCGAGGCGACGGCAGCTCGTGCTCTGCCACCAGCGAGTTGGACCAATTTCCGGTGGGAAACTAAAGTTCATAACAAGAACATCATTTAGGTTTAAGAAGGAAATAGGGAAGAACTGGTTTACCTAACAGAATGGTTAACGAATGTAATGGACTTAGTAACCGTGATGTAATTAGTGAGCGCTGAAACAACTATAATTAATTGGTCGTTTTAAAGAGAAGATGAGATAACTTTATGGGTGGGGATGACAGGTGGTACGGGATATGGAACTACCTAGTGTAGGCCTTATGGTCTCTTGCAGTCTCCTCCACTCTTATATTCCTATGTTGCTTAAGAGAAGATGAGATAAATTTATGGATAGGGATGACATGTGGCAAGGGACATGGAACTGCCTAGTGTAGGCCTCATGGTCTCCTGCAATCTCCTCCATTCTTATATTATTCTGTTCTTATGTTTTTAACTTGATGGATAGCGATGAGAGGTGGTAAGGGACATGGAACTGCCTAGTGTAGGCCTCATGGTCTCCTGCGATCTCTTCTATTCTTATGCTATACAATTATTAAGCCCCCATAGCCTGTTGTTATTTAAGATCAAAGCCCCCTGTGCTGTTCTAAAGAACAAACGTTCTCAAATGTTCTGTAGAACAGAAATCCCTTTTGTCTCTGGAAGAAGAAGAGGAGGAAGAAGAGGAGGAGGAAGAAAAAGAGCAAGAAGTAGAAAGAGAAGAAGAAGAAGAAGAAGAAGAAGAAGAAGAAGAAAAATAAGGAGAAGAAAAAGAGGAAGAAAAAGAAGGAGAAGAAAAAAAAAGGGGAAGGAGGAAGAGAAGGAAAATGAGAAAAGGGAGAAAAAGGAGAGGGGGAAGGAGAAAAAGATGAGAAGAATAGAAGGAAAATAAGGAGAAGTAGGAGGAGGAGAAGAAGAAGAAGAAGAAGAAGAAGAAGAAGAAGAAAAGGGAGAATAAGGAGAGGGAGAAGGAGAAGAAAAAGACGGGGAAAAGAAAGAGAAGGAAAAGCAGAAAGAGAATTTGAAGAATAGGAAAAAGAGTAAAGAAAAAGAGGAAAAAGAAGAAAAGAAAAAGAGGAAAAAGAGGAAGAAGAAGAAGAAGAAGAAGAAGAAGAAGAAGAAAGATGAGTTGCTACAGCAGAGGGAGCAAGGTCATCCTCATTAACGGTGTCACCTAACCTTCAAAGGGGTCAGAGCCAGTTAGCCGTCCGTGTCGATATCAAACCCAGTTATATGTCGTGACAGACGGGATCCATAGAGTCCATACACTAATTGAAATGAGCGATAGGGGGGGGAGGGGGGGAGTAAAGCGAACGGTGGGGGAGCCTGGGGAAAAGATGGGGTGAAATGAGAGGAGGGGGAAGGGGGGAGAGGGGGAGGGAAGGAGAGGGGGAGAGGGGGAGAGAAGGAGAGAGGGGGGCAGGATTCGGTGAAATGACCGAAGGGGGAGCGGGGGAGAGGGGGAGGAGGATGGGGGAAAGCGAATGGGAGAGAGGAGGAGGGCGAGGAGGAGGGGTATATATATATATATATGTATATATATATATATATATATATATATATATATATATATATATATGTCGTTCTTTATTCGATTTAATGTCGCCAACTCCCCTTATCAGGAGGTTAGGATGGGGCCCCTTACAGAGGACTCTGTAGCGTGGAATTTTAATGACCCATGCCCTTGGTCCAACTCGCTGGGTTCCTTAGTTTTACACTTCAACACTAAATAGTATCACTAGGCACTCACTAAAAGCCCTACGGGCTAGTTGAGTACCCGCTACTGCCACACCCTGAACGGACTCCCTGGAACGCACGGCCTACAAGTGAACTTACCGGGCAAGTAAGTGTTCACACAAGGATAGTTTGGAAGCAAGTTGACCAGTTTTCCCTTGGGCTAGTAGAGGGCTAGTTTACAGCTCACTAGCACTAGGGGCTATCAAACTAGCCCCGTGTCAACGCGGCTTATGGGTAATGTAGCCCGAGAGGGCTTCATCGGCCGTTGGGGCTTGCGTGGCTTGTTCACCTCGCGGCGTAATAGACAACTATTCTCTATCGGGCTTCCATTAGCCGCATTAACCTCCGTAACATGTAGTTCTACATAGATTCAGGGAGGAGGTGGAGGAGGAGGAAGAGGAGGAGGAAGAGGAGGAGGGGGAGGAGGAGGAGGAGGAGGAGAGGGAGGAGGAGGAGAAAAAAGAAGCAGGTGATGATGATGATGATGATAATGATGATGATAATGAGGAGGAAGAACAGGAGGAAGAGGAGGAAGAGGAGGACGGGGAAGAGGAAAGGGAGGGGGAAGAGGAAAGGGAGGAGGAAGAGGAAAGGGAGGGGGAAGAGGAAAGGGAGGGGGAAGAGGAGAAAAAAGGTGATGTTGATGATAATGAGGAGGAGGAGGAGGAGGAGGAGGAGGAGGAGGAGGTGGAAGAGGAAGAGGAAAAGGAAAAGGAGAAGGAGCAGAAGAAGCAGATGATGGTGATGAGAAGGAGGAGGGGTAGGAGGAGGAAGAGGAAGAGGAGGAGGAAGAGAAGAAGATGAAGCAGATGATGATGATGATGAGAGGAAGGAGGAGGAAGAGCAGGAGGAAGAGGAGGAGGAAAAGAAAAAAAAGAAGAAGAAGCAGATGATGATGAGGAGGTGGGGAAGAGGAAAAGAAGAAGAGGAGGACGAGGAAGAGGAGGAGGAGAAGAAGAAAAGAAGACGTAGAAAATGATGAGGAGGAGGTGTTGGAGGAAGAAGAAGAGGAGGAGAAGAAGATGAGGAGGGAGGAAAGAGGAGAAGGAGGAGGAAGAGGAGAAGAAGAAGAAGCAGAAGAGGAGGAGGAGGAGGAAGAGGAAGAAGATGATAACGATGAGGAGGAGGAGGAGGAGGAAGAGGAGGAGGAAGAGGAGAAGAAGAAAAGAAGAAGCAGAAGATGATGATGTTGATGAGGAGGAGGAGGAGAAGATGATGATGATGATGAGGAGGAGGAGGAGGAGTAAGAGGAGGAAGAAGAGGAGGAGGAAGAGAAGAAGAAAAGAGAAGAAGCAGAAGATGATGATGAAGATGAGGGAGAGGAGGAGAAGATGAGGAGGAGGAGGAGGAAGAAGAAGAGGAAGAGGAGGAGGTGGAAGAGGAGGAGGAAGAGAAGAAAAAAGAAGCAGATGATGATGAGAAGATGAGGAGGAAGAGGATGAGGAGGAAGAGGAAGAGAAAGAGGAGGAGGAGGAGGAAGAGGAGAAGAGGAAAAGAAGAAGAAGCAGGAAATCGGAAATGAGTGCCGGATTCGAACCCGGGCCAGTGCAATGTAGAAATACAGAACAAATGTTAATGTATAAACGAAAAACAGCTGTGTAAGCATGTGTACAGAAGGACACCTGTTCCGGCCTTTTGGACGCTCGCTGGCATAGCGGATTAGAGCGTCGCTACTTGCGGCGGTGGTCAGAGTGAGGGCAGTTTGAACACTGCCTCCAGCGAGTTGGACCAAGGGAATGGTTAATCAAATTCCAAGCTACACAATCCTCTGTAAGGGGCACCGTCCTAGCCTCCTGATAAGGGAAGTTCGCGACGTTAAACCGAATTATATATATATATATACATATATATATATATATATATATGTATATGATATATATATTATGTATATATATATACATGATTATCAATGAGGGCTTTTCGAAACCAGAAATTCATTGTTACAATATATATATATATATATATATATATATATATATATATATATATATATGTGTGTGTGTGTGTGTGTGTGTGTGTGTGTGTGTGTGTGTGTGTGTGTGTGTGTGTGTGTGTGTGTTTAAGACAGATTGAACATTTTAGAAGCTCTGCCAAGGGATTCGAACCCTGACCTGTGCGTGCATAATCACGAAGTCAAGACGCTAGCAACCGAGCTACGTGCGATGTACAGTACTTTTGTACCATCGCCTTGGCTTCATGATTATGCACACACAGGTCAGGGTTCGAATCCCTTGGCACAGCTTCTAAAATGTTCATATATATATAACACCCAAATCAACAACAACAAAAATAGAATAACACAATATTCAATGTTGCATCACTCTATGCTTAGCAAAGCACTGAAGTGACACTTACGTACTGAGTGTTCTTTCGAAGAGTGGAGGAGACTGTAGGAGACCCTAAGGCCTACACGAGGCAGTTCAATGTCCCTTATCACCTGTCATTCACATATTTATCTCATCTGCTCTTAAAATGACCAATTATAATTGTTTCAGCGCTCACTAACTACATCACGGTTACCAAGTCTATTCCATTCGTTAACTACCACTCTGTTGGAATGTCCTGTTTGAGTAAAGTAAGGGCAGTTTGGTCACGTGAATAAAGTACAAAATACAAGGACATATCCTTCCTCCTCCTTCTTTCCTTCCTCCTTCTCCTTCTTCTTCTACTCCTCCTTTCCTTTCCCTTTCCTCCTCCGTCCTTCCTTCCTCCTCCTTTCTTTTCCTTTTCCTCCTCCTTCCTTCCTTCCTCCTCCTTTCCTACTCCTTCCTTCCTTCCTCCTCCTACTCTTTCCTTATTCTTCCACCTTCCTTCCTTCTTCTTCTTCTTCGTCCTCCTTCTCCTACTCCTCCTTCCTTTCTCCTTCCTCCTCCTCTTTCCTTCCTTCCACCTCCTCCTCCTTCTTATCTTCCTCCTTCCTTCCTTCCTCCTACTCCTCCTCCTTCCTTCCTCCTACTCCTCCTCCTTCCTTCCTCCTCCTATTACTTAACATTATGTCTACATCCGCATCAAGACTGGCTGAAATAGCTCAGCCATCCATCGAGCCGTATTTCTGCTTGCTCAAGAACAACACCGCAAAACGTTCGCTTGGCCAGAGCCAATTAAGACTGTACGTCGGTTCTTAAATCCTCCATTTTGAATCCGCCATTTTGTTTTTCCTTTTTTTTTTGGGGGGGGGGGAATTTTCTCTCGTTCTCCTCATTGTCTCCAGTCCTCCTTTATCTCCTGTTTCTCTGACGAATACAGTAAGTCTTCTACTATCTTCACAGAGCCACAAAACGTTGAATGATCTGGCCCGTTTGTGATCTGATGCTCACTTTTTCCTCCTGCTGTTTCCTGCTGTTCTTCCTGCTGGTCTTCCTCCATCTCTTCCTACTGCTCTTCCTGTTACTTCCTCCTCCTTCCTTCTGTTCTTCCTCCATCTCTTCCTGCTTCTTCCTACTGCTCGTCCTGCTTTTCTTCCTCCATCTCTTCCTACTGCTCTTCCTCCATCTCTTCCTGCTGCTCTTCCTACTGCTCTTCCTGCTGTTCTTCCTACTGCTCTTCCTGCTACTTCCTTCTGCTCTTCCTCCATCTCTTCCTGCTGTTCTTCCTACTGCTCTTCCTGCTGTTCTTCCTCCAGCTATTCCTACTGCCCTTCCTGCTGTTCTTCCTTCTGCTCTTCCACATATCTTCCTACTGCTTTTCCGACTGTTCTTCCTACTGCTCTTCCTGCTGTTCTTCCTACTGTTCTTCCTGCTGCTCTTCCTGCTGTTCTTCCTGCTGGTCCAGAGATGCCGCTCGCACCTGTCACATTCCTCCCCCCTTCCCCCCTCCCCCTCCCCCCGACACCACCTGTCACCCAAAACACACACACACAACTTCCTCTTCTCCCACTGTCCGTCACTCACACATCATCCCCCCCTTTCCCCCCAACCTTCCCCCCTTCCCCCCAGTCACCCACCCTTCACCTTTATATTCGTCACTCTCACTCACCCTTTTCAGAACGTATTCTCACGTCTCTCACACTTTCTCACTTGAAATTTCCTCTATTCTCCCCTCCTCCCCCCCAACTTTATCAAGAATTCTAGTGTGTAGCTTCCGTCTAGAAACATAGGAACATAAGAGTGGAGGAGACTGCAAGAGACCATATGGCCTACACTAGGCAGTTCCATGTCCCTTACCACCTGTCACACATAAAGTTATCTTCTCTTAAAACAGCCAATTATTGTTTCAGCGCTCACTAACTACATCACGGTCACTATGTCTATTCCATTCGTTAACCACTCTGTTAGGTAAACCAGTTTTTACCTATTTCCTTCTTAAACCTGAATTTGTCTGACTTAATCCCATTACTACGAGTCCTATCCCGCTGTCTTGATATGATGACCTTGCCTGTGTAATTAACTTTGTTAAAGCCCTTGACCCATTTGAATACCTCTATTGGATCACCCCGCATTCTTCGTCTTTCTAGACAGTGTGAGTTAAGGTGTCTAAGCCTGTCTTCGTATGGTCAATTTCTAGAGATATAGGAATACTAGAAGACTAATTCTAGGAAACAAGAAGAAATTTAGAGCGCCTCCCATCCTCCCCCCTAAGAAATGCGAACACGCTCGGTGGAACTAGACTAGCCTAGTTTTTTTTTTTTTTTCAAACTGACGACCAAAACGTTTTCAGTCACAGTTGATGATAATAACGTGGACCAATGAATCCGACAACGTATCGAAACGTTTGAAGAAGTGAGAACGTTTTTGGAACACACTGTAGTAAACAATGGAGAAGAAAGAATAGGAAGAGGAGGAGGAGGAGGAGACACGAAGCTTAATAAGAGGAAGAGGGGGAGGTAGAGGAGGAGGAAGAGGAGGAGGAAGAGGGGTAGGAGGAGGAAGAGGAGACGAAGCGTAATAAAAGGGAAGAGGAGGAAGAAGAGGAGGAGGAAGTAGAGGAAAAGAAGGAAGAAGACGTGATAGAGGAAGAGGAGTAGTAGGAGGTAGGGAAGGAGGTAGAGGAGGATGTGGAGGAAGTAGAAGAAGAGGAGGAAGAAGAAGACGAGATAGAGGAAGAGGACTAGGAAGTAGAGAAGGAAGTAGAGGACCATGAGGAGGAGGAGGAGGAGGTAGTAGAGGAGGAGGAGGAGAAAGTAGAGGAGGAGGAGGAGGAGGAGGAGGAGGAGGAGGAGCCCAGGGGCAGGACTTCCCTCGTGACCGCCAGTCCTTGAGTCAATCAGGAAGTCCCCCCACTCTCCCTCTCCTCCCTCCGCCCTCCCTCCCTCCCTCTCCCCCTCTTGCTCGACCCAACATCAAACTTTTACACTCGCCCTCGCTAGCCCCGTCTCCTCCTCCTCCTCTACCTCTACCTACTCCTCCTCCTCCTCTACCTCGTCTTCCTCTACCTACTCCTCCTCCTCCTCCTCTACCTCGTCTTCCTCTACCTCCTCTTCCTTTTCCTCGTCTTCCTCTACCTCCTCTTCTTCTACCTTCTCCTCTACCTCGTCTTCCTCTACCTCCTCCTCCTCTACTACGTCTTCCCCCTCCTCCTCCTCCTTTTCCTCGTCTTCCTCCTCCTCCTCCTACTCTACCTCGTCTTCCTCCTCCTCCTCCTCTTCCTTCTTCGCAGTGGCTAGCCCGATGGTCCTGCACGGGATTCTACCATTGTCATACTTCATTAATATATTCAAAGCAAATATTTATTCATATTTTATTACTATATTTGGTTGATATATATATATATATATATATATATATATATATATATATATATATATACACACACACACACACACACACACATATATATATATATATATATATATATATATATATATATATATATATACACATATATACACGAGTGGAAGGGTGGTGAGGTAAACACCAGGAACCGTTGCAGTTTTATTACTGACGTTTCGTCCTGAAAGGACTTCCTCAGGACGAAACGTTAGCAATAAAACTCCAACGGTTTCTGGTGTTTACCTTACCACCCTTCCACTCATTCTGTCTAAAGCACTTCAATATATATATATATATATATATATATATATATATATATATATATACACACACTGAATGGTTCCCAGTGATCAATTAATATCTTTTTCAACCACAAATCATTTTTAATTCTATGCTATCGCAATCGAGACTGAGAGTCGCTCGAAGGAGGCATCCGTTGGAAATTGAAACGTAGACGAGCCGAGGATTCGAACCCAGTTACAGTGACGAAAATAGCGTATTGGTTTACGTCACTGTAACTTTGTTACGGGTTAGCTGGGTTCGAATTCTCGGCTTGTCCACGTTTCAGTTTCCAACAGATGCCTCCTTCGAGCGACTGTCAGTCTCGATTGCGATGGCATGGAATTAAAAGTGATTTGTGGTTGAAAAAGATATATATATATATATATATATATATATATATATATATTGTATATATACATATATATACATATATGTATACATTATATATATATATATATATACATATATATACATATATATACATATATATATATATATATCACAACTGACACCACAGTCGGACGAAAGAGTTGTGTAAGCGAAATTATATATTTCGATTGCTAACTGCAATCCTCTTCAGTAGTACCAAGTGGAAGGAGGATGCTAACTTAAATAGCAACCCCTTACAAAAGAAAGGGAACTTGGAAAATAATAAACATCACTACCCCAACCCTATGTGACCTGAGGATGACATGAGGTCGGGTCAGGGGGAGGGGGAGGAAGCTTGTTGACAATATGTTTGGTGATGAATAGTCCTGATATAATGTCTGGGGTCCATTGACCCTTGGAAATATTCATCGTGGGCACATATTCAATTAATGTGGATTCCACCATTTTCCTTCTGAACCCACAGCCTGATTTATAGATAAGGTCAGATTTCTCCCAGTCCATCCGGTGATTAAATTTATTTACGTGTTGAAACACGGCTGAATTTTCTTGGCCATAATTTATCGACCTCTTGTGTTCATTCAATCTTGTCCTTAAGTCTCTACCCGTCTGGTCTATGTATGAAAGGTTGCAATCTTTACATGGAAGGGAGTAAACACCTGGGATATGATCTCTCAACCTCTGGTGAACATTAAAAACTTTTTTATTAATAGTATTAGGGTAATTATGAATTAAATTTACCTTCTCTTTGGGAAGAAATTTGGACAAATAACTGATGGACTCTGAGAAGGGGATGACTAGGGGATTTTGTCTCTCTTTTGGCTTAGTGGAAGGGGCTGAGGGCTTTATCCAGGAACCAATAAGGATAAGCTAATTTTGTTAATTGGGACCTGATAGAAGTTAATTCATATTCTAAAAATTGGGGGCTACAAATCCTAAAGGCTCGGAGTAAAAGTTCCGAAGCTACATTCCTTTTAATGTGATCTGGGTGATGACTAAAGAAAAAAAAATTGAGGTAACTTCCTAAATGGGTGTTTTTCTAAAAAACAGTAAAGGCAAGCTTATTCCCATTCCTCATAATTAAGATGTCTAAAAAAGGGATTTTGTCATCTTTTTCCCATTCCACTGTGAACTTGATGTTAGTTGTTAAATTGTTGATTTTATCTAGAAAAATATCAAAGAGGCCCCTTTGGGATAAGAGTTGGGGTCCTTTTGATATTTTTCTAGATAAACTCAACAATTTAACAACTAACATCAAGTTCAAAGTAGAATGGGAAAAAGATGACAAAATCCCCTCTTTAGATACCTTAATTATGAGGAATGGGAATAAGAGAGAAAGAGAGCAAAATCGAAGTCTCTGGTGAATAAAATCAATAAAATCCGTCACTAAGCTGTCATAGTGAATGAAGTTGGAATTGTTGACCGGAGGAGGAGGGAACTGTGGAGGAGGAAGAGTAGGAGGAGGACAAGAAGAAGGAAGAAGAAGAGGATGGAGGAGAAGAAGAAGGAGGAAGAGGAGGACGGAGGAAGAGGAGGAGAAGGAGGAAGAAGAGGATGGAGGAGAAGAAGGAGGAGAAGGAGGAAGAAGAGGATGGAGAAGAAGGAAGAGGAGGGCGGAGGAAGAGGAGGACGAAGGAAGAGGAGGACGGAGGAAGAGGAGGACGGAGGAAGAGGAGGAGAAGGAGGAAGAAGAGGATGGAGGAGAAGAAGGAGGAGAAGGAGGAAGAAGAGGATGGAGGAGAAGAAGGACGAAGAGGAAGACGGAGGAAGAGGAGAAGGAGGAAGAGGAGGATGGAGGAGAAGAAGAAGGAGGGAGAGGAGGACGGAGGAAGAGGAGAAGGATAAAGAGGAGGATGGAGGAGCAGGAGGAGAAGGAGGATGGAAGAAGAGGAGTATGGAGGAGGAGGATAGAGGAGGAAGAAGGAAGAGGAGGATGGAGAAGGAGAAAGACGGAGGAGGAGGAGGAGGAGAATAAAACAAATGAAGGATGCCTGGAGTTAAACAAAGATTTGTTTATTATTGTTATTATTATTAATTATTATTATTATTATTATTATTATTACCATTATTATTACATTATCATTATTATTATTATTATCATCATTATTTTATTTATTATTATTATTATTATCATTATTATTATCATTATTATTATCATTATTATTTTTTCTTTTACAAATGCTACGTGACTGGGGTCCGATGGGGTGTTGTCATCCTCGCTAGCTAGAATACCGATTTAGTTATTTCTTTGAGACTCGAACACGGGTCATGACGGCTTACATACGTACATGTGTACATAAAATGTACATGTCGGTAACTCAACAAACACATTCACAACAGAAAACGAGAGAGAGAGAGAGAGAGAGAGAGAGAGAGAGAGAGAGAGAGAGAGAGAGGAAGGGGAGAGAGAGAGAGAGAGAGAGAGAGAGAGAGAGAGAGAGAGAGAGAGAGAGAGGAAGGGGAGAGAGAGAGAGAGAGAGAGAGAGAGAGAGAGAGAGAGAGAGAGAGAGAGAGAGAGAGAGAGAGAGAGAGAGAGAGCAAGAGCAAAGGGATAAAAAAGAGAAAGAAAAAGCAAATGAAAGAAGAAGAAGAAGAAGAGAGAGAGGAGGGAGAGATAGAGAAGGGAAGGGAGGGAGGATGAGAGAGGAAGAGGACGGGGGAGAGGAAGAGAGAGGGAGAGGACGGGGGAGAGGAAAAGAGAGAGAGAGAGAGAGAGAGAGAGAGAGAGAGAGAGAGAGAGAGAGAGAGAGAGAGAGAGAGAGAAGGAGGGAGAGATCCAAACATTTGGACCAAACGAAAAAAAAATAAATAAATAAAATAAAAAAGTCACATTTCTCGAATTCCAAAAAATATATTTTTCTTTTTTCGGGCAGACATCAATATTTTTGAGCGCTGACAAAATATATATATATATATACACACTTTAGAGTAACGTTACCGACTACGACAAAAGTGGGCTAGTTTCCTCTCTTCGGTGGCGCATTACTTACCTGTAAAAACAAAAAGAAAAACAAGATAATACAATAGAAGAGAATTCCTATGCAAAATATACATAAGTAAAAATCTATAATTAATAATAATACATGTAAATATAAAGAATAATATAAATAATAAAAAATTATATAGAAAACATAAATATAATATATAGATTCGGTTTAACGTCACAAAGTTCTCCCTATTAGGAGGCTAGGACGGTGCCCCTTACAGAGGACTTTGTAGCGTGGAATTTGATGAACCATACCCTTGGTCCAATTCGCTGGAGGCAAATTTCGAACTCCTGTCACCTTGACCTCCGCCGCAAGTAGCGACGCTCTAAGAAGGAAGTAGGCAACAACTGGTTTACGAGATAACTTTATGGACGGGGATAACAGGTGGTAAGGGACATGGAACTGCCTAGTGTGGACCCTATGGTCTCTTGCGGTCTTCTCCATTCTTATGTTTTCCTGTTCAACGCAGTGTGATGACATAGATCGATTCAAAATTTTCGAATGGAATTATATTTTAAACATTATTATTATCATTACTACTACTATTATTATTATTATTATATTATTATTATTATTATTATTAATATTATTATTACTATAATTATTTTTATTACTATTATTGTTTTTATTACTATTATTATTATCACTATTACCATTATTATCATTATTACTAGTACCATTATTATTCATAATTTATTTATTATTTTTATTTTCATAATTATCAATCATTTTTATTATTATTATAACTACATATATTATTTTTCATTTTTTATTATTGTTACTATTACTTCATTGTTATTTTCTATTCCATTATATCATGGCTGATGATTTAATTCACATAATTGAAAAAGAAAAAACAAAATTATATAAAATATGATTAATTACTTAGTAAAATTAACAAAGAAATAAAATATCAGTTGATTGTTGACATAGGACAAAGCCAAAAATTACATAAGGAATAAATTAATTATCAAATAACATAAATGAATAATAGATAATAGATAAAAAATTAAAAATGAAAATAAATATTCAGCAGCATTTGATAAATAGACAAGTGAATAAATAAAGACAATAAACAAATGAATAAATAAATATGTATATTATCATATGTATTAAAAAGTTCAGTAGCATCTGATAAATAAACTAACAAATAAATGGCTAAATAAAAATGGCAAACAAATAAATATGTATGTAATCATAGGTATTCAAAAAGAAACATTTCAGTAGCATTTGATAAACAAATAAATAACTAAATAAAAATGACAAATAAATAAATAGACTCATATGACATCACAGCCACTTGAAAATAACGAGAAAAAAATTAGGTCCATTTGATAAAAAAAAAAAAAAATGAATATAACGAGGATATTTTTTAGCTCCATCTGATAAAAAAAATAAAACTGTATAAATATTTTTTGAAAAATCAATAAAAATAAAATGAAATATATGCGTCTGACGTGACTTTTGAGAATAATTTGTTTATTTTTCGTAATTTCGTCGCAATTAACCAGCGCTTCTCTCCTTTGGGACAGTGTGATGACGACGGAGAAAGAGAGAGAAATAAAGAGAAAAGAGAGAGAGAGAGTGAGAGCGAAAAAAGAGAGCAAGAAGAGAGAGAAATAGAAATAAAGAGAAATAAAGAGAGAGAGAGTGAGAGAACAAGACAAAGCAAGAGAAGAGAAAGACAGACAGACAGACAGACAGACAGACAGAGAGTATAAGGAAGACAGAAGAACGGAAGTTAAAAACATATACATTTTTCTAATCAAGATTAATAACCAATCATTAAAGAACGCTACGTTACTCTGATCCTTAGGGGTGCAGTAGGATCCTCAGGTGGTAGAAAACGAACCAATATTCTCTCTATCTCTCTCTCTTTCTTTGTCTCTCTCTGTCTCCTAAGAACAAAATAACATAAGAATGGAGGAGACCGCAAGAGACCATAAGGCCTACACTAGGCAGTTCCATGTCCCTTACCACGTTTCATCCCAGCCCATAAAGCTAGATAGACAGACAGATAGAGAGAAAGAGAGAGAGCATAAGAACATAAGAATGGAGGAGACTACAAGAGACCATAAGGCCTACACAAGGTAGTTCCATGTCCCTTACCACCTGTCATCCATAGACTTGTCTAGCCTTCTCTTAAAACGACCAATTATAATTGTTTTAGCGCTCACTAACTACATCACGGTTACTAAGTCTATTCCATTCGTTAACTACCACTCTGTTAGGTAAACCAGTTCTTGCCTATTTCCTTCTTAAACCTATTTTTGCCCAATTTAAATCCATTACTGCGAGTCCTGCACTGACATCTTAATATGATGACCTTGCCTGCATCATGATTGGCAAGACTTGAACCTGGTCATTAATAGGCTAAGAACACACACACACACACACACACACGTGGCGCTGTGGTTAGAGTTCTCGCCTGCCACTACTGTGGTCTGGGTTCGAATCCCGCCCAGGGCTGAAATAATTTCAGCATCGCTTCGCTCCGGGGCGTTACTCCAACTCTCGTGGGCGGAGAGTTGGGAGTGTGTGTGTGTGTGTGTAAGGTCACCGTATTACCCACAGATCGGTCATACGAGCTCTAAGCTCTCAACCGGAAGGTTAATAACTGTCTGTCACGAGCCCAACACGTGATCCAAGACCATAGTAAATGATGAATGGAACGTACACACACACGCACGCAATATATATATATATATATATATATATATATATATATGTATATATATATATATATATATTATATATATCATATATATATATATTATATATATTATATATATATATTACATATATATATATATCATATATACATATATATATCATATATACATATATATATAATATATACATATATATACACATATACATATACCCTGAGAATATCTAAATAGACGAAAGCGCTCGGTCGGCATCTTATTATTTTCTGCATATTTAGAATCACGAGTTCATGTGATTTCCCATGCACACACACACACACACACACACACACACATATATATATATATATATATATATATATATATATATATATATGTTGAGACATTCTGACAGGTTGACGTAAGCGGAGTAGGAAACACAGGAGTCTTAGTCTTGAGTTTATTCCTGACTAGTTTCGCAGGTATGCTTTTTCCTTTGAAAAAGCATACCTGCGAAACTAGTCAGGAATAAACTCAAGACTAAGACTCCTGTGTTTCCTACTCCGCTTACGTCATATATATATATATATATATATATATATATATATATATATATATATATATATATACACTAGCTAAGTATTATGAACATATTCAGGATTGTTTATATTCTCTCTCCTTCTCCTTGTCCCCCCCAGTCCATTCTCTTCATCTCTCCCCTCCCTCCCTCCCTCACTCTCTCTCTCTCTCTTCCTCTTTCCCCTCTCCTGTCCCTCTCTCTTCCTCTCTCTCCTCCCTTCTTCACTTTCTCTCTTTCCCCCCTCTCCCTCTTTCCTCCCCTCCCGTCCCTCTCTTTTCCTCTCTCTCCTCCCTCCCTCTATCTTTACTTTTCCCGTCTCCCTGTCTGTCCATCCATCCTTCTGTCTCTCTCACTGTCTGTCTATCTTTTATGTTTGTTTTTATTTCCTCAGATCAATTTTTCTTGGGCAAGGTAATTTTGTAAAAGTGCCTAATTCGTTTTGGGTATTCACAAGCCTCAGCTAATCATTTTTTTATAATAATATTTTTGTTTAATAATAATATATATTTTTTTTATCATCAGTGACCAACCCCCATAGCGGATTCGTCGGCGGGCAACCCACATCACCGATGAAGCGAATCGACTGGTATACTCGTAGTTTTAATTATCTAATTTCATTTTCATTTCGTTTCCATTCTATTTTTATTTTATTTGTTTCTAATTTGGTTTTCGTTTAATTTTTATTTTATTTTATTTTATTTTCCATTTTGTTTTAATTTTATTTAATTTTCATTTAATTTCATTTTTATTTCATTTCTAATTCATTTCATTTTCATTTTTGTTTCATTTTCAATTAGTTTTATTTTAATTTCATTTAGTTTTCATTTCATTTCATTTTCATTAAATTTTCATTTATTTTTCATTTAATTTTCAATTCATTTTATTTTCATTTCATTTTCGTTTTGTCTCCATATCATTTCATTTCATTTCATTTAAATTTCATATCAATATGATTTTAATTACATTTGTGTTTCACCTTTATTTCATTTTTAATTAATCTTCATTTCATTTTATTTAATTTCATTTTCATCTCATTTTCATTTCATTTTCATTTGTTCCTTAGTGCGAGTCTTTACCTGAACTCATTCATCTGCTATCAATATAATTTAATTTTTATTTTTATATTATACATATTCATATGTTGTTTACTTCTAATTTTATTTGTTGATTTATTTCTTTATTTATTCATTTAACTATTTATCTATGTATTCAAGATACACATACGTATACAAACACACATACACACACACACACACACATACACACATACACACACACATACTCATACAAACACACACGTACACATACACACACACAAACACACACACCCATACACACACATACATACATACATACAGACATACACACACATAGACATACACACACACATACAAACACGCACACACACATACATCCCCTTTCCCCCTCCTCAAATCCCCGTTCCTCCTTCCCCCATCCCCCTTCCCCCTCCTCAAATCCCCGTTCCACCTTCCCCCATCCCCCTTTATCACACACACACACACACACACACACACACACACACACACACACACACACGTTTGATATCTACGCAAAACACCCTAATAGGAACAGACCACATGGGAATTTGTCAAAGTAGTTAGTAGTTATTATGTTGGATATTCCCTGGAATATTCCATGATGTAGTTAGCAATCGCCGAAACAACAATTTTGTTTTTGAGAGAAGATGAGATCAACTTTATGGGTGACAGGTGGTAAGGGACATGGAACTGCCTAGTGTAGGCCTTAGGGTCTCTTGCAGTCGCCTCCTATTTTTTTTTTCTGTAGGGAAATAGGCAAAAACTTGGGAAAGGGGGAGAGGAGAGGGGAAGGGGGAGAGGGAAGAGGGAGGAGGGGAGAGGGAAGAGGGAAATGGGGAAGGGGGAGGGGGAGGGGAGAGGAGGAAGGAGGAGAGGGAAATGGGGAAGGGGGAGGGGAGAGGAGGAAGGGGGAGAGGAATGAGGGGGAGAAGGAAGAGGGGAATGGGGAAGGGGTAAGGGAGAGAGGTGAAGGGGATGAGGAATGAGGGGGAGAAGGAAGAGGGGAATGGGATAGGGGGAAGAGGAGAAGGGGGAGAGGAGGGAAAGGGGGAGGGGGAAGGGGGGAGAGGGGAGGCGAAGGGTGAGGTAGCTGATATACAACAATACTAGGGCATAAGAGAGAGCGCCTAGGTGATAATGGGTAATCCCTCCCTCCTGCTACACGCCTCAACGACAAACGCAAATAAAGCAGGTCAGAAAAAAAATAAAATAAAAACAATATAAAATATAATAATAAAAAATAAAAAATAAATTGGTTAAATAAGATAGAAACCCTTTCTTGGACAAGTCTTCTATAAAAAATAAATAAATAAAAAAATAAAAAATAAAAATAAAAAAAATCCCCCCTTTTCCCCCCCGGGGGAGATAGGTGGGGTGGGGGTGGGGGGAAAGAGACCGGAGGCCAGGTACAGGAAAGCCTTTAGAGACTAGCGCGCAGCCTTCCAGGTATGGGAAGGATCCCCCCTTTCCCCCACCTCTCCTCACCTTCCCCCTCTCCCCCTTCCCCTCTCATTCCCCTCCCTCCTCTCTCCTCCCCTTCTCTTCCCCCTTCCCACTCTTCCCTCACTTCCCCCCTCCTCTCCTCCTCTCACCTTCCCCCTCTCCCTTTCCTCTTTCTCTCTCTTCTCCTTCCCTCTCTTCTCCTCCCTTCCCTTCTCCTCCCTCTTCCCCCTCTCCTCCTCCCTTTCCCCTCTCCTCCCCCTTCCACTTATCCTTCTCCCTTTCCCCCTCTCATCTCTTCCCCTTCTCCTCCCCCTAATTACTTTGATAAAATCTACTTGAGGTTGTTGTTGTTGTTGCTGCTGCTGCTGCTGTTGTTAATGTTGTTGTTGTTGTTGTTGTTGTTGTTGTTGTTGTTGTTGTTGTTGTTGTTGTTGTTGTTGTTGTTGTTGTTCTTCTTCTTCTTCTTCTTCTAATTATTATTATTATTATTATTATTATTATTATTATTATTATCATTATTATTATTATCATTAATATTATTATTATTATCATTATTATTATTATTTTTACTATTATCATTATGTTCTTGTTTTTGTTGTTATTGTTCTTGTTGTTCATGTTAGGGACTGTAATTTACCAGTGTTTGTGTGTGTGCGCGCGCGCGTGCGTGTAGTGTGTGTGTGTGTGTGTGTGTGTGTGTGTGTGTGTGTGTGTGTGTGTGTGTATTTAGTAAATAAGACTTATTCACATCCAAGGCTTACAATCTTGAAAAAAGACATATAAATGAATGACTGAATAAACAAATTAATTGTATACATGAATCAGATGAATTATACGAGGATAAATGAGACGATAAGTCAAAGTTTAGGAATTTCCTCTAATGTCGATTTCACTGGGGCAATGTCTTGCCTTTTGGGACTTAGAGAGAGAGAGAGAGAGAGAGAGAGAGAGAGAGAGAGAGAGAGAGAGAGAGAGAGAGAGAGGGGGGGGGGAAGAGACAGAAAGGAAAGAGAGAGAGAGAGAGAGAGAGAGAGAGAGAGAGAGAGAGAGAGAGAGAGAGAGAGAGAGAGAGAGGAGAGACATAGAAAGTAGAAGGGATAGAGGAAAAGAGGGAAAGGTAGAGGAGGAGGGGGAGGAGAGAGAGAGAGAGAGAGAGAGAGAGAGAGAGAGAGAGAGAGAGAGAGAGAGAGGACAGTGAGAGAGGGAGAGGGAAAAAGAGACAGAGAGACAAAGTGGAGAGAGAGATAGAGAGAGAGGAGAGTGAGAGAGGGAGAGGGGAAAGAGAGGCAGAGACAAAGTGGAGAGAGAGAGACAGAGGAGAGAGATATAGAAAGAAGAGGGAAAGGTAGAGGAGGAGGAGAGAGAGAAAGAGAGAGAGAGAGAGAGAGAAATGCTTCTGTAGTCATCTATGATGAGGCTAAAATTCAATTGTATGGGGACTGGGGGGGAGGAGTTTCTAATATATAGGGGGATTCCCCCCACTGAGGGGGATAAATCAACCCCCATCCCCACCCACCCCCTCTCCCACCGGAAGTAACGTGATGAAACTTTTGAATTTTTTAACAAAATAATTTTTTAACTAATTATTTTAGTTTTGAGTGACGTTTTTGGAATATAAATAAAATAATGACGTAGACAAACACACACACGCACGCACACACACACACACACACACACACACGCACACACTCTCTCTCACACACGCACGCACGCACAATCACACACGCACGCACGCGCACACACATATATACACATATACACACGTACACAAGTATGCACATACACACATACTCACACATACGCACGCATATACACATAAACACACACACTGACACACACGTATACACACATACACACACAAAAACCTGGAACACACTTATTAAACTTAAATATACACAATGTCATTGTCCTTCTCCCCCCTCCTCCCCCCTCTCTCTCTCTTTAGTCTCTTTTTCTCTCTTTCTCTTTGGTCTCTCTGTCCCTTCGGTCTCTTTCTCTCTCATTCTCTTCTGTCTCTCTCTCTTTTTCTCTTTTTTTTCTCTCTCCCTCTCTTTGGTCACACTCTCTCTCCCTCTTCGGTCTCTCTCTTTTTCTCTTTTTTCTCTCTCTCCCTCTCTTTGGTCACACTCTCTCTCTCTCTTCGGTCTCTCTCTCTCTCCCTCCTCCTTTTCTAACATATGAAATATAAGATACCAATTACATAGGAGAGAACCGCTGGTAAACTACAGTAATTAAGAACAATTCTCAGTCTCTCTCTCTCTCTCTTTTCCTCTCTCTATCCCTTCATCTTTCCCTCTCTCTCTCCCTCTCCCTCCTGTCTTTCTCCATCTCCTTCTCCCTCAATCTCTCTCTCTCTCTTTCCGTCTCTCTCTTTCTCTCTCTCTCTCTCTGTGAAAGAGCTTTGTACGCAGTTTGATATTTGTAAAGAAATGACGCAAACTCCCTTTGATACGATGTCAGACCAAAACGGAAAATAATTTTCAATTTTAACTTTTATCTTTATCGTCATTATCATTATTGCCTAGTTCACCTATTCGTCCGTTTGGGTTTCGTTTTCGTTTTCTTGCTATAATTTTTTTTTTTTTGTATTTGTTTTTGAATTTATATTTTTTCTATGTTTTGCTTACGATTATCGCTTTCAACTCTGAATTTAGTATTCTTTCGAACTGAGAGAGAGAGAGAGAGAGAGAGAGAGAGAGAGAAAGAGAGAGAGAGAAAGAGAGAGACAGAGAGGGGAGAGGGAGAGGCAGGAGATTTAGATAGAGAGAGATACAGAGGGAAGGACATATGGGGAGAGAGAGAGAGAGAGAGAGAGAGAGAGAGAGAGAGAGAGAGAGAGAGTGGTGGGATAGATAGATAAAGATACAGAGAGGGGGGTAGATAGATAGATAGAGAGAAGGAGAGGTGGGTGATTGAGATAGAGATGGAGAGAGAGAGGGAAAGAGGAGGGACATATGGGAGAGAGGGAAAGAGGAGGGACATATGGGAGAGGGAGAGAGAGAGAGAGAGAGAGAGAGAGAGAGAGAGAGAGAGAGACGACATGGTAATAATAATGTCCATGTTGATAACAGGCCAAAAAGGATCCATTCAGTGAAAATATATTACCAGATAGTGAGAGCGTGGAAGTTTGTTCTCTCTCCTCTTCCTCCCCCTCCTCCTCCTCCTCCTCCTCCTCTAGGAGGGACAAGTTAAATTTAACACGAAATTCAAATTTGGAGGTGTCGGCCATACCCCAAGAGATCCGTCCCAGCTGACTGCGTCCGTATCCATCGACCTCGGTTTCCACTTCGTCGTCTTCTAGTTCGAAAAGAACACATTCGTTTAACAACCCTTCTGAGGAATTCCACGTATTTCAGGACTCGAACACGCCCCATTCGAACGCCTCAAGTGTCACAGACTTATGTCATTAAGCTCTCTCCCGTCGATGCTCAAGTCAAGAATGAAAGTAAACGGACGCGGGGAAATCCTCGACGTCTATTGGCTGGGACGGGGGCGTTGACACGCGCCAGCCAATAGGAATAGAAATCTCCAGTTTTCGGCCATTTTGAATGTATAACGACTCCTCCTGGGTTGTATTACTTATTAATGAATTACATCAACACTCACTGCCGAAGTACTGTATAATGTATTCCGTAAGAGGGGTGGAAGGTGTCAGGATACTGTATTACAATATCATTGTACTGTAGAACCTCGGGGCCGTGTGACGTCATCTCAGGGGCTATTGTATAAATACATTATTCAAGGGTGTATATGAGTATGTATATATGTGTGTATGTAACACTGGTATTTGTATTTGTGTATGCGTATTTGTATACACATATGTGTATGTATATGTATATATACATGTACCGGTATATATGTAAATGTATATATGTATGCATACGTATATGTTTATGTATATATGCATGTATGTGTATATATATGCATATGTATATATGTTTATGTATGCATATATGCATGTATTTGTATATGCATAAGTATACAATGTATGTGTATATGTATACAATGTATATATCCCTGTGTGTGTGTGTGTGTGTGTGTGTGTGTGTGTGTGTGTGTGTGTGTGTGTGTGTGTGTGTGTGTGTGTGTGTGTGTGCGTGTGTGTATACCGGCCTCACACTGGGTGAAATCATTCATGGGCTTTAACAAGGGTGATGATGCAGGCAAGGTCATCATATTCAGACATCAGGGCAGGACTCGTAGTAACGGATTAAAATTGGACAAATTCAGGTTTAAGAAGGAAATAGGCAAGAACTGGTTTACCCACAGAGTGGTTAACGAAAGGAATGGGCTTAGTAACCGTCATGTAGTTAGTGAGCGCTGAAACAATATATAATTGGTCGTTTTAAGAGGTTAGACAATTTCATGGATGACAGGTGGTAAGGGACATGGAACTGCTCAGTGTAGGCCTTATGGTCTCCTGCAGTCCTTTTTATTCTTATGTTCTTATTTTTCTTCTCCGTTTTATTCTTCTTCGTCTTTTTCTTCTTCCTCGTCTTCTCCTTCTTCTTCTTTGTCTTCTTCTTCTTCCTCTTCGTCTTCTTTTTTTACGTCTTCTTCTTCTTCTTCTTTTTCTTCTTCTTTGTCTTCTTCTTCTTCTTCTCATTTTTCGTCTTCTTCTACCTCTTTTTTTCTACCTCTTCATCTTTTTCTTCTTAATCCGTATGATTATGAAAAAAAATCAAAAGTAATGAAGAACTACACGAGTATTACACAGAGGCCTGTAGAAGGACCTCTGGAGTGTACACACAAGACGCTAGCTTCCTAACTGCACTTAACACATCGCTCCCCCCCCCACTCCTCCTCCCTTATGTCAAAATTTAATTTACCTTTTTTGCTTCTTCTCTCTTCACAGAAAGAAGAGTTCTTTCCGCTAAGAGAGGCTTTGGTTGGTGATACACACATACATATATATACACACACATATATATATATATATATATATATATATATATATATATTTATATATATATAAATATATATATATATATATATGTATGTATATATAGTCCGAAAGATTTTTTCGATTATTTTTATTTCATTAATTTTATTTTATTATTATATTTATCATTGTATTTTAATTATATTTATTATCATATTTTATTTATTTCATCTATTTTACGAAATATTTTGGCTTTCCAATTTTTTTTTTTATTTAGTTTGTCTTTTTTTTTCAATTTTTTGCTTCCGCATCTTTGGCGAAATTTGGCTTTCCAAATATTTGGTCATTTTGCCTTTCCGGATCTTCGGCGAATTTTGGCAGTCTGAGTTTCGCCAATTTTGTCTCTCCTATTTTTCGGCGAAATTTGGCTTTCCAATTTTTTGCCAATTTTGCCTTTTCTATTTTTGGCGATATTTGGCTTTCCGAACTGTTTCGCCAAATTTGCCTTTCCGATTTTTTTGCCTTTTCTATTTTTGGCGATATCTGGCTTTTCGAATTTTTTCGCCAAATTTGTCTTTCCGAATTTTTTTTCCAGAAATTAAGCTTTTCGACATTTTAGGCCATTTTTCGTCATTTTTGGCGATTTTGGGAACTCTCCCGTTTCTTTGGCCAACCGTGGGTAAAAAGTAAATTTTTTTTTGTGATTATTACTTGCTTTTCCGCTTGATGGATCTGTTTGCATTGAACTCATTAAGGCTCGTTACGAAACTCTTCATCGGTTTAATTTTTTTGTCTTTATTTCATAAACTCGTTTTAAAGCATTCTACTTAAGTCAATTTCCGTGTTTTTTTTTTTAATAAACTCGCTTTGTAGTTTAGCTGGGCTAATATTTTTTTCAATTTTTGGGCTATTATATATTATACATTATATATATATATATATATATATATATATATATATATATATATATAGATATATATAGATATATATATATATATATATATATATATATATATATATATATATATATATTTCTAGTTCGGAGGTGGAGATGCACAAGAAGTCGAAGAAGAAGAATGAAGAGGAGGAAGAATAAGAAGAGGAAGAGGAAGACGAGGCAGAAGAAGAGGGTGAGGAGGAGAAGGAAAAGGAGGAGGAGAAGAAAGCAGAGAAAGAGGAGGAGGAGCACGAAGAGAAGGAAAAGGAGGAGGAGGAGGAAGAGAAGGAGGGTGAGGAGGAGGAAAAGGAAGAGGAGTAAAAGGTTAGGTGAAGATACAAATGTAGACGAAGAAAGGGGAGGAGGAAAAGGAGGAGTAAGAGGAGGAGGAAGAGGAGGAAGTGGAGGGGGAGGAGGAAGAAGAGGTGGAGTACGAAGAGAAGGAAGAGGAGCAGGAGGAGGAGGAGGAAAAGGAGGAGGAGGAGAAGAAAGAGGAAGAGGAATAGGAGGAGAAGGGGGAGGATGAGGAGAAAGAGGAGGAAGAGGAGTACGAAGAGGAGGAGGAGTACAAAGAGGAGTAGGAGTAGAAGGAGGAGGAATAGGAGGAAGAGTAGAAGGAGGAGGAGGAGGAAGAGGAGTACGAAGAGGAGGAGAAGGAGGAGGAGAGGGAAGTGGGGTAGGAGGAGGAGGAGGAGGAGGAGTAGGAGGAAGAGGAGGAGAATGAAGAGGAGTAGGAGGAGGGAGAGGAGGAGGAGGAGGAGTAGGAGGAGGATTAGGAGGAGAAAAAGGAAGAAGAGGAGGAGGAGGAGTACGAGGTTCCTGGATGATGTCAAGCGGTTCTTCACTCAGATATTAAAGGTTTAATGTTCCCTCTCTCTCACTCTCACTCGCTCTCCTCCCAAGACGGAGGAGGAGAAGGAGGAGAGGCCAATTCCTGGAAATTCTTCTTCAGTCCATCTAGGGCGACGCAACCGGTTGCATGAAACCGGTCGCGGGGCTTAAAAGACTGTGTGTGTGTGTGTGTTTGTGTGTGTGTGTGTGTGTGTGTGTGTGTGTGTGTGTGTGTGTGTGTGTGTGTGTGTGCATGTGTGAGTGTGTGGGGTGTGTGTGTATGTATATGTGTGTGTGCGACCGGTTTCATGAAACTGGTTGCGTCGCTGTGCCTAAAGGACGATGAAGAAAGACGAAATAATTGAATATCCATTATATTACTTTGGATTAATTCCATAACATCATCAAAGAAAAAGAAGAAGAGGAGGAGGAAGAGGAGGGAGAAGAAGAATAAAAAGAAGAGGAGGAAAGAAGAGGAGAAGTGGAAGGACAAGAAGAGGAAGAAGAGGAAGGAGAAGAAGAGGAGGAAAAAAAGAAGTGGAAGAATAAGAAGAGGAAGAAGGAGAAGAAGGATAAGAAGAAGAAGAAGAGGAGGAGGAGGAGAAAAAAGAAGTGGAAGGATAAGAAGAGGAAGAAAAAGAAGAAGAAAAAGAAAAAGAAAAATAAGATTAACAAGAAGAGAGGAAGAAGAGAGGAAGAAGAAGAGAGGAAGGAGAAGAAGCGGAAGAAGAGGAAGAGGGAAAAGGAGAAGACATGTAAGTAATTAAGTAAACTTCATCACAATCATTTAAAGTACGTTTTTTCTCGGTACGATTATCGTTCATGGCTCAACGATGATCGCCTAACGATTATCTAGAGCACTAATTCTTTAATTTTGAATGGGGCAATTGTCGCTAACCTCGCTAAAAACAAAGAATTAGTGTGCTCTAGATAATCGTTGAACGATCATCGTTGAGACATGAACGATCATCGTTGAACGATAATCGTACCGAGAAAAAACGTACGTTTAGTCTTCATTCAAACTCTTGGGAACTGTGCCCTCCCTTTAACATTTTGTCTCACTTTAATTCTGGCTCTTACTCTTTATTCCAACTCTTAGGCTACTCTCAGTCTACACGTGACAACCCGCCCCCCTAGAACCCTAATCCTAGATTTACTAGTTATGTATTTTAAGGTGAGCTCTTCCTACATCACAACCTCCTCCCACTCCCTCCCCCACCCTCCATTCTCTCCCATTTTCCTCCTCCTCTCCCTCCCTCCCTCCTCCTCCTCTCCCTCACTCCTCCTCCTCCTCTTCCTTCCTCCCTCCCTCACCCTACTACACCTCTCCCTCCCTCCCTCACCCTCCTACTCTCGCCCCACCCTCCACCACCTCTCCCTCCTCCTCTCCACCACCCTCCTCCTTTCCTCCACCTCTCCCTCCCCCACTCCCATCCACCTCTGCCTTCCTCATCTCCCCTCTCCCTCCCTCACCTCCCTCCTCTCCCCTCTCCCTCTTCCCCTCCCCCATCCTCCACCTCTCCCCCCACCCTCTCCCACCCCTCCACCTCTCCCTCCCTCCCCTCCCCTCTCCTCCCTCACCCTCTTTCCCTCCCCCATCCTCCTCTCCCCCACTCCCTTCCACCTCTCCCTCCCTCCATTCCTCCCTCCCCCACCCTCTCCACGTGGCTGCACCCTTATTTAGGGCGCTGAGGTCAGGCCCGTGTTCTTGGGTCCTGTTCACACTAGCGGTTTCAACCGCGTCGGTTCAATTACACTGTATGTCAATGGAACCTTTCACACACAACCGCGTAATTTTCCCTTGGCTATGCAGTACCGCCGCGGTTTCCGCGCGGTTCGAACCGCTAGTGTGAACGGGGCCTTGGAGTATGCCCCACTCCCCTACCAAGTGGCATACATCACATATTTAACTCTGATTAACCTACAAGTAGATTTTAATCTTTAGGTCAGAACTGGTTTACTCATAGAGTAGTTAACGAATGGAATAAACTTAGTGACCGTGTTGTAATTAGTGAGCGCTGAAACAATTACAATTGGTTGTTTCAAGAGAAGATGAGGTCAACTTTATGGATGACAGGTGGTAAAGGACATGGAACTGCCTAGTGTAGGCCTTAGGGTCTCTTGCAGTCTCCTCCATTTTTTTTTCCAGTGTCTTAGGTACGCCACACAAACATTATTTATTTTGAAATAATTATTTAAAATGTTTAACACAATTTCCCTAGAGGAGTAACAAGGTGACGGCACACTAGCATGCTACTTGCTTTTGCTACTTGGTTTGGGTAGAAATGACTTGGGTTACAATAATATTCTAGACTAAGATGGTCTCAACCATTTTGTATCTAACATTCGTATTCTAGGTTTATTAACTTCTCTTAGTTCACCTTCTCAGAGGCTAGAATCATTTGACATTTGGAAAATATGAAAGACAAAAAAGCAAGTAGCAAAAGCAAGTAGCATGCTAGCGAGAAATGCTTAGTGTGCCGTCACCTTTAGATGAACACAACAGTTTCATTAATCCCAGAAAAAATATTTTGTTTATCATTATTTTCGGGTTTTTATCAAACGCTACAAACTTTCAAAAAGGTTTTTCTCAAAATTATCGTTTCTCCCCATGACGTCACCTGGCGTAAGATAAACAATTTGCTAAGTCGACATAATTCTCATTCACTTAAGCGAAACTCAAATTAAGCGTTAAAATTTACCCTAATTTTCACTCTTCCCACACAAAAGATTTCCTTTGAATCCCAAGCGCAAACTTAGACGCAGGCGACGCAGCCGACACAGGTAACACAGCACAGGCAGACTTCCTGTTGCTGAACTGAAGTATAGTTTGGGCTTTTCGCTTATCTTAAACGATATATTCCCTCAGCATTTGAAGTGAGAGAGAAGCTCAAACTGGACTTCAATTCAGCAATAGGAAGTCTATCTTTGCTCTGTGCTGCGTCACCTGTGTCGCCTGCGTCACCTGTGCCGCCTGCGTCTCCTGTGCCGCCTGGGTCTCCTGTGCCGCCTGCGTCACATGTGTCGCCTGCGTCACCCGTGTCGCCTGTGTCACCCGTGTCGCCTGCGTCTCCTGTGTCACCTGCGTCGCCTGCGTCACCTGCGTCTCAGTTTGAGCTTAGGCTTACACCTCTATGATTTCAAATGAGAGACGAATTCAAACTGTACTTGAAGTCAATAATAGGAAGTCTGCCTTTAGCCTATGCTGCATCGCCTGTGTTGCCTGTGTCACCTGCGTCTCAGTTTGCCTTTAGCTCCTTGTGGAAGAAAGAACATCCCAATTCGCAAACTCCCCGTTATCAGGAGGCTAGGACGGTGCTCCTTACAGAGGACTTCGTAGCGTGGAATTTCATGAACCATGCCCTTGGTCCAACTTGCTCTCGACCTCCGCCACAAGTAGTGACGCACTTGCCCGCTCGGCCAGCGAGCATCTCTTTACAGAATTAAAATGTAATTTTCTTAACTCCACACATGCTCCCCCTCCCCCCCCCAGCACTCCACAGGCAACCTCCCCCCCCCCCGGCCGTTCCTCCTCCTTACATCCGGGGAAAGTATTCTGTGAGATATTAATGAACACATTACTAATCTAAATATTTACTTTCATCTCAAATTATTTTCGTTCTGTAAGCAGAGTAAAGATTAATCAGGGGGGGAGGGGGAGGGGGGAGAGGAGAGGGCGAAGGGAGAGAGGGGAGGGGAAGGAGAAGAGGGGACAGAGGGAGAGATGGGTACGGAATAGATGGACAGAGGGGAGAAGGGAGAGGGGGGAGGGGTTGGAGGGAGGAAGAGGAGGAAAGGGGGAAAAGAAGAGGGGAGAGGGAAAGGGGTTAGAAAAGGGGAAGAGGAGGGGAGGGGTGGGGGAGAGGGGGAAGGAATAGAAAGGAAAGAGGGAGAGGGGGATAGGGGATAGAAAGGGGAGAGTGGGAAGGGAGGGGGAGGGGAGAGGAGA
>NW_027467566.1:180000-192284 GCF_046742065.1 Oratosquilla oratoria
TATTTTGTTATTTATTGGTTATATTTAGTCTTTCTAAAGACGAAAAGATGAAAAAACGGAGAGAAAAGTTCTGTATGTTCCACATTTTTGTAGACATTGATTAATGGCCGAAGGACGAACCCCCTGTAAAGCATGACTGGCGAAGCCGGTGGCTCACAAAAAATAATAATAATAATAATAATAAAATTTCGTTCATTGAGCGAGTGTCCAGTGTACATACATGCTGTCTACGAGAGAACTGTCACATACAACCATGTGGATGAAATATTTTGAAAATCCTGACAAGACTTTTCGTGTTGGCTGTACCTTTACCTGTGTTTTTTCTCTTGATTTTTTCTTTCTTTTGTGATTTTATTTTTCATTTCTTTTATACTTTTATTCTATTAGGGCTATTCAACTCAATACTATTTTTACTATCTTATTTTATCTATCTATTGATTTATCTATTTGTTCATTAGTTGTTTATTCATTTATCTATTTATTTATTAGTTATTTTTCTGTTTCTATTTTCTAAGTAATTTTGATATTAGGGAGCAAGGAAATATTGACCCTATGTTCGGATGCCGTAAGGGCGAAAATACGATTCGGGTCCCATTTACGCTATAATACTCCCATTCTCTCTCTATCCTTCGTCCCTCTCTCTCCTCTCCTCCTCTCTCTCTCCCTATCTTTCGCCCCCCTCTCTCTCTCTCTCTCTCTCCCTCTCTCTCTTCCACCATCTCTCTCTCTTCCTCTTATTCCAGTCTGTTCTCTTTCTCTCACCCAAATCGCTCACTCTCTCTCTCTCTCTCTCAAAATCATTCTCACCCTTGATCTCTCCATCGCCTTCGTCAGTTCCCAGAAGAAAAAAAAAAGAAAGAGAAATAGAGAGAGAGAGAAATTAAGAGAAAGAGTGAGAGAGAGAGAGAGAGAAATTAAGAGAGAAAAATTAAAAGACAGAAAAAGAAAGAGAAGGAGAGAGAAATTAATAGAAATTAATAAATAAAAAAAGGAGAGAGAAATTAAGAGAGATTAAAAGAGAAAGAGAGAAAAAATTAAGAGAAAGAATGAGAGAGAAATTGAGAGAGATAAATTAAGAGAGAGAGAGAAATTAAGAGAGAGGGAGGGAGAGAGAGAGAAAGAGAAGGAGAGAGAAATTAAGAGATATCATGAAAGAAAGAGAAGGAGAGAGATATTAGGAGAGATTAAAAGAGAGAGAGAAATTAAGAGAAATAATGTGGGAGAAAGAGAGAAATTAAGAGAGGGAGAGAGAGAGAGAAATTAAGAGAGAGAGAGAGAGAGAAAGAGAGAGAGAAATTAAGAGAAAGAATGAGAGAGAGAGAGAGAGAGAGAGAGAGATATTAAGAGAGGTAGAGAAATTAAGAGAGAGAGAGAAATTGATAGAGAAATTAAGAAAGAGAGAGAGAGAGAGAGAGAGAGAGAGAGAGAGAGAGAGAGAGAGAGAGAGAGAGAGAGAGAGAGAGAGAGAGAGAGAGGGAGGTGTGGGGACTGTTCACACTAACGGTTTCAACCCCCGCGGTTCGTAAGTCACTGGAGTCATTCACCCACAACCGCGCATTTTTTTTCTTGAGTATGCGTTACCAACGCGGTTTCCGCGCGGTTCATACCGATAGTGTGAGGATGGTCATAGAGAAAGAAACAGAATCGCCTCACCACCCCTTTTCCCACGCGACCGCCCTACATCCGCTCCCTCTCTTTGTTACCGAGATCTAAATCCCCCACAATTCCATTGCCTTCAGTGCTCTCTTCCCGTTTTCTTTGAGAGTCGAATGTTCGTTTCCATTTTCTTTGCGTATTTTAAGTTTTTCTTTCTCTCTCTCTCTCTTTTTGTGAGTGGGAGAGAGAGAATATTGTTAATTTTCTTAGCCTTTCTCTCTCTCTCTCTCTCTCTCTCTCTCTCTCTCTCTCTCTCTCTCTCTCTATATATATATATATATATATACATATATACATATATATATATATATATATATATATATATATATATTCAGTATATATATATATATATATATTCAGTATATATATATATATATGTATGTATACGCGTAAGTAACCACTAGGAAAAAGTAAGCTATCGAAGCAGAGCGCTTTCGTATAATTACATCGTCAGCGCGGAAGATGTAGTTATACGAAAGCGCTCTGCTTCGTTTGTTTAATTTTTCCTAGTGGTTACTTACGCAGTTGTGAACACACGTTTCTAATGTTTTTATCGCATATATATATATACATATATATATACATAAATATATATATATATACATATATATATATATACACATTTCTCTCTCTTCCCTTTCTCTCTCTCTCTCTCTCTCTCTCTCTCTTCGCCATTTCCTTTGTTCTTCTAGAACATTGTTCATTCCCTCATGGGGTGTTTCTCTTTATTTTTCCTCCTCTTCTCTTCCTCCTCTTCTTCTTCCTCTTTCTTCTCTTCTTCCTCTTTCTTCTCTTCTTCCTCCTCTTCCTCTTCCTCCTACACCCCTTCCTCTTCCTCCTACACCCCCTCCTCTTCCTCCTACACTCCTTCCTCTTCTTTCTCCTCTTCTTCCTCCTCCTCCTCCTCTTCCTCTACACCTTTTCCTACTCCTCCTCCTCTTCCTATTCTCTTTCTATTCCTCCTCCTCTTCCTCTACTGTTTCTACTCCTCCTTATCCTACTCATCCTCCTCTTCTTCCTTCTTAACTCGATCCTCGCAAGCTTCTTCTCTCTTCTTCCCTCTCCCCTCTCTCTCTATCTCTCTCTCTCTCTCTCTTTGTTGCAACTACTGTTCTTTCTCTTCTTCCTCTTCTTCGTCCTTTTCCCTCCATCTAATCTTCCTTGATCTCCTCTCCTACCTTCCTCTTCCTCCTCATTTTCCCTCCTCCTACTCTTCTTTATCCTTCTCTTCTCTTCTTTCTCTTCCTCCTTCTCCTCCTCCTCTTTGTCTTCCTTCCTCTCCTTCTCCTCCTCCTCCTCCTCTTACTCCTCCTTTCTCCTCCTCCTACTCTTCTTTAGCCTTTTTTTCTTCTCCTACTCTTCTTTAGCCTTCTCTCCTTCTCTTCCTACTGCTGCTGCTCCTCCTCCTCCCCCTCTTCCTTCCTCTCCTCCTCCACCTCCCCTCCTCCCCCTCCTCTTTCTTCCTCTCCTCCTCCTCTTGATGGGTACTTCAAAAGGCGTTCGGTGACAATTGATATAGAACTCAATAGCACCCTCCTCCTCCTCCTCCTCCTCTTCTTCTTCTTTCTCTTCCTCTTCCTCCTCTTTTCCTTACTTCCCCTTCCTCCTCTCCTTCCTCTTCCTCCTCCCTCTTCCTCCTCCTCCTCCTTCCTCTTCCTCCTCCTATCCTTCATCTTCATCCTCCTCCTCTTCCTCCTCTTTCAATTCCTCTTCTTCCTCCTACTCTTCTTCTTTGTCCTCCTTCTCCCACTATTCCTACTACCTCTCCTACTCCTCCTCCTCCTCTTCCTTTTCTTCTTCCCTCCCACCCCTCTTCCTGTTCCCCTCCATCTCCTCCTCTTCCTTTTCTTCTTCCCTCCCACTCCACCTCCTGCTCCCCTCTATCTCCTCCTCTTCCTCCTTTTCCTGCCCGTTTATAACGTGCTGCTAAAAAGTCGACAACAAATACCACCATTATCAACACCATTACTTTCACCACCACCACCATGATCATCATCATCACCACCACCACCATGATCGTCATCACCACCACCTTCATCATCATTATCATCATCACCAGCACTACCAATATCATCACCATCATCCACTACCACCACCATCACCACACTACCAATCATCATCATCATCACCACCACCACCATCATCACCACCACCACCAACACTACCACTATCACCACCACCACCAACACTACCACTATCACCACCATCACCACCACCATCATCACCACCACCAACACTAGCACCATCATCATCACCACCACCATCACTATCATCACCACCACCACCACCACTATCACCACCGCCGCCGCCACGCGGGCAGTGTTGTCCAAATTAAAAGTGTCCGTTTCCGATGGGCCCGGACTCACATATGGGGGGCGGCGGGGTCCCAGCGGAACCATATATGGGGGGAGAGGGGGGAGAGGGGGAAAGGGGGGAGAAGAGAGGGAGGGAGAAGGGGTCCTAGCGGAACTATATATGGGGGGATAGGGGGAAAGGGGGAGAAGAGAGAGAGGAGGGAGAAGGGGGAGTAAGGGAGAGGGGAGAGGGGGGAGTGAGGGAGAGAGGGAGGACTGAGGAGAAGAGGGAGGAGGGAAAGAGGCAGAGAGGGGGAGAGGGGGGAGAAGGGTGGGAGTAGTGAGAAGAGAGGGGGAGGGGAAGAAGGTGGGAGATAGAGGGGAGTGGAGAGTGGGGAGTAGGGAAAGTAGGGAGAGGGGGAAAGTGGGAGCGGAGGGGAGGGGGAGTGTGGAAGAGGGGGGATTAGGATAGAGGAGGAAAGGGGAGAAGAGGGAGTGGGGGAGAGGAGGAAGTGGGGGAGAGAGGAAGTGGGGAGAAGAGAGGGGAAGGGGAAGAAGGTGAGAGATGGAAGGCAGAGGAGGAGAGGGGGAGGAAGAGGGGTGGAGGACGAACGAGAAGGAAGAAGAGAAGGGGGAGAAAGTAGGGGAGGAGGGGGAGGAGTGAGGAGAGGAGGGAGGCGGAGGGGGAGAGAGGGAGGATGGGGTGAGGGAGAGGCAGAGGAGGAGGAGGAGTAGGGAGAGGATGGGATGAGGGAAAGGAGAAGGAAGAGGAGTGGGTGAGGAGGAGGAGGAGGAGAAGCGGGAGGAGAAGGAGTAGGAGCAGAAAGAGAAGCAGGGGGAGGAGGAGGAGGAAGAGAAGAAGCAGGAGGAGGAAGAGGAGGAAGAGAAGAAGCAGGCAGGAGGAGGAGGAGGAAGAGAAGAAGCAGGAGGAGGAGGAGATTAAGAGAACAACAAGGAGTAGAGAGAGGCAGAGAGAGAGAGAGAGGGGGGGGACCTGAAGGGAGGAAGAGAGGAACAAAAGAATAACAGACGAAGAGAAGAATAATTGAAAGAGAATGAAAAGCGAGATGGACCAACGAAGAGAAAGAGAAAAAAAAAGACATAAAAAAGAGAAAAAGAGAAAAAAGAGAGATAGAGACTAGAAGTTGATGAAATACGACAAGAGGAGGGGGAGGAAGGAAAAAACAAACAAAAGAAACAAAGAAAACGAGAGAGGAAGGGGGAAGAGGAGGGGGAGAAGAGGGGGAAGAAGAGGAGGGGAGGAGGGGAAGAAGAGAAGGAGGAGGAGGAGGTAGGATAAGAAGGAGAAGGGGAGGAAGAGGAAGACGAGGAGTGGGAGGAGAAGGGGAAAAGGAGGGGGAGGAGGGGAAGGAAGAGGGGAAGGAAGATGGAGAGGAGAAGGAAGAGGAGGAATAGGAGGAGCAGGAGGAGTAGGAAGAGGAGACGGAGGAAGGGAGGAGGAGGAGGAGGGGGGAAAGGATAAGGAGATGGAGGAGTAAGGAGGCGGAGGGGGAGAAAAGGGTGAAGGAGGAGGAGATGGAGGAGCGGAGGAGGAGGGAGGGGAGAAGGTGAGAAGGGGAGAAGGTGGAAGAGGAAAAGAAAGAGGAGGGGAGGAGTGTAGGAGGTATAGGAGGAGGAGGAGGAGAAGGGGAGGAGGAGAGCATGAGGAGAAGGAGGAGGACAAAGGGAGGAGGGTAGGAAGAGGAGGAAGAGGAAGTGGAGGGGCAGGAAGAGAAGGACGGGAGAATGGGGAGGCGGAGAATGAGGGGGAGGAGAGGAGGAGGGGGAGGGGGAAAGAGGCGGCGGAGGAGGAGAGAGGAGGAGTAGGAGAGAGGAGGAGGAGGAGGGGGGGGAAAGAGGTGGCGGAGGAGGGGAGATGAGGAGAAAGAGGAGGAGTAGGAGGAGGAGAAGGAGAAGGACGGGGGAAGAGGAGTGGAAGAGAGAGGAGAAGAGAGAAGAAGAGGAGATGGAGGAGGAGAGAACGAGGACGAGAAAGAGAAGGAAGAGGAAGAGGGAGGAGGAGTAGCAGAAACAGGAGGGAGAGGAACAGGACGAGGGAGAAGAGGAGGAGGAGGGAGGACGAATAGAAGAAAGAAGAGTGGGAGGGGGAGGAAGGAGGAGGCGGAGTAGGAGAAAGAAGAGGGGGAGGAGGAGGAGGAAGAGGAGGAAGAGGAGAAGGAGGGGAGGAGAGGGAAGAAAAGGAGGAGGGAGGAGGAGGAAGGGAGGAGAAGGAAAAAGAAGAAGAGGGGAGGAAAAGGAAGAAGAGGAAGAAAAGGAGGAGAGGAGATGGAGGAGTAGGGGGAGGAGGACAGGGAAAAAAGAGGAGGGGAGGAGGAGGAAGGGAGGAGGACGAAGAAGAAGAGGAGGGGGAGGAGGAGGAAAGAAAAATACGAAAAGTATTTGGGGGTAAATTATCCCACAACAAAAAATAATAATAAACAAATAAATAAATACAATAAATAAATAATAGTAAACAAATAAATACAATAACCAAATAAATGAAATAAATAATAATAAACAAATAAATTAGTAAACTAAATGAATAATAATAAATTAATAAATTGGTACAATATAAATAAACATAAATGAATGTATATAACATAAACAAATATAAACAAATAAACAAAATACAAATAGAAATAAACAAATAGATAAATAGAGCGATAGTGAAAGAATGAGAGAGAGAGAGAGAAAGAAAAGGAGAGAGGGATGGATAGAGAGTGGGAGAGAGGGTATGAGGGAGAGAGGGAGAGAAGGATGGAGGGAGCGAGAGGGAGGGAGGGAAGGACAAAAGGATGGAGGGAGCAAAGGAGGAAGAGAAGGAGAAAATGTGGAGGGGAGCGAAGGAGGGAGAAAGGGCGCGAAGGAGGGACGGAGAGAGGGAGGGAGCAAAGGAGGGAGAGAGAGAGGGAGGGAGATTGAGGGAGAGAGGAAGAGAGAGAGAGAGGGAGGGAGGGAGGGGAGAGAGAGAGAGAGAGAGAGAGAGAGAGAGAGAGAGAGAGAGAGAGGGAGAGAGAGAGGGAGAGCGAGTGAGAGTGACAGTGTGATTGAGATGAAAAGATGCAGATGGAGTAGGAGGCGGAGGAGGAGGAGGAGGAAGAGGTGGAGGAGGAGGAGGAAGAGGTGGAGGAGGAGGAGGAGGAGGAAGAGGTGGAGGAGGAGGAAGAGGTGGAGGAGGAGGAAGAGGAGGAAGAGGTGGAGGAGGAGGAAGAGGTGGAGGAGAAAGGAGGAAGAGGAGACGGAGGAGGAGGTAGCGGAGGAGGAGGAGGAGGAGGAGGAGGTAGAGGAGGAAGAGGAGGAAGATGAGGCGGAGGAGGATGAGGTGGAGGAGATAAGTGAAGAGGAACGGGACTCGCCCGCCGATCCCTTGGGATTTCCCGTAATGGGAACGCGGGACTGGAGGGAGAGGGGGAGAGGGGGAGAGGGGGAAGAGGAGACGGGGGAGGGGGAGAGGGGGAAGAGGAGACGGGGAGGGGGAGAGGGGGAGAGGGGAAAGAGGAGACGGGGAGAGGGGGAGAGGAGGAAGAGGAGACGGGGAGAGGGGGAAGAGGAGACGGGGAGAGGGGGAAGAGGAGACGGGGAGAGGGGGAAGAGGAGACGGGGAAAGGGGGAGGGAGAAGATGGGAGGAGGAAAGGTGGAGGGGGAGAGGAGAGGGAAAGGGAGAAAGGGAGGGGGAAGAGGGGAGAGAGAGAAGGGGAGAGGGGGGAAGAGGAGAGGGAGAGGGGGAGAAGGTGAGGGGGAGAGGGGGAAGAGGAGCGGGATAGGAGGAAGATAAGGGGAGGGAGAGGAGGGAGAGGGGGATAGGGGGAAGATAAGACGGGGAGGAGGAAGAGGAGACCGGGAGGGGGAAGAGGAGAGGGGGGGAGAGAGGAGGGAGAGGTGTAGAGGGGGAGAGGGAGAGGTTGAAGAGGAGAGGGAGAGAGGGGAAGAGGAGAAAGGGGAATAGGAGAGGGAGAGGGGGAAGAGGAGAGAGAGGGGGGAAGAGGAGAGGGAGAGGGAGAAGAGGAGAAGGGGAGAGGGGAAGAGGAGAAGGGGAGAGAGAGAAGGGGGAGAGGGGGAAGAGGAGAGGGAGAGGGGGAAGAGGAGAGGGAGAGGGGGAAGAGGAGAGGGAGAGGGGGAAGAGGAGAGGGAGAGGGGGAAGAGGAGAGGGAGAGGGAGAAGAGGAGAGGGAGAGGGGGAAGAGGAGAGGGAGAGGGGGAAGAGGAGAAGGGGAGAGGGGGAAGAGAAGAGGGAGAGGGGGAGGGAGAGGAGAGGAGGGGGAAGAGGAGAGGGAGAGGGGGAAGAGAAGAGGGAGAGGGGGAAGAGGATAAGGGAGAGGAGGAAGAGGAGAGGGAGGGGGGAAGAGGAGAAAGGGAGAGGGGGAAGAGGAGAAGGGGAGAGGGGGAAGAGGAAAAGGGGAGAGAGGGATGAGGAGAAGGGAGAGGGGGAAGAGGAGAAGGGGAGAGAGAGGAGGGAGAGGGAGGGGAAGAGGAGAGGGAGAAGGGTAAGAGAAGAGGGGGAGAGAGAGGAGAGGGGAGGAGAAGTGGGAAGAGGAAGAGGGAGGAGGGAGATGGAAATGGGGAGAGGTAGTGAGGAGAGGTGGAGGGGGAAGGGAGCGGGGGGAGAGGAGGAGGGAGTGGGGAGGGGAGGAGGGGAAATGGAAGGGGGAGAAGAAAGTAGGCGAGAGGAAGACGAAGGGGATAGGGAAAGAAAGGAAGAGGAGGAGAGGGAGGAGGAAGAGGAACAAGAGGAAGCGGAGGGAGGTTGGGGAAGAAGAGGAGGGGAGTGGGGAGGGTGATAGGGGAAGTGGAGAGGGGAGAAGAGAAAGAGGATGGGGAGAAAGGGGAGGAGGAGGAACACAAAGGAACACAAAGGAACACAAAGGAAGAACAAACAACAGCAGGCCTACTGGCCCTAACGAGGCTGTTTGTGTTAACTAAACTACACTACAGTTAAGGAAACAGGGCAACTAGGCGATAGAAGGTGAACTAATACTACTGCTATCACTATCCTATCCGATTTATCCAATTATGATTAAATGTCTGGTTGTCATATCTTTTATTGCAAAGGATAATATTTTATCTGCGGATTAGATTCCAAGTATTTGTCTAAGCGATTTTTAAATGTTGTTATCGTGTTACTTTCGACGACAGTGGGAGGTAACGAATTCCACACGTTAACAGAGGAGGAGGAGGAGGAGGAAGAGGAGGAGGAGGGGAAGGAGGAGGAAGAGGAGGAGCAAAAGTCTTCTGGTCTCGTATACTCCTCCTAGTCAGGGGTTCGAATCCTGTAATCACTCCCCTCCGACTGTGTATTACTTGATTAACTCTTTCAGGACGTTAAACTCTTCTATGTTTCTAACTACGGTCAAGTGATCAGGGTTAGGAGCACTTCGGGATTCGAACCGAAGCTTCGAGGTCGAGATTAAAGTCCAAGAACGTGGAGAACATAGTTAACTTAACCATCAGTGTATAATAGTTAACTATCAATGAAAGAGAGAGGGGGGGAGAGAGAAAGAAAGAGAAAATGAGAGATAGAGAAAGAGATAGTGTGTGTGAGAGAGAAAGAGAGGTAGAGAGAGAGAAAGAGAAAGAGAGAGAGAGAGAGAGAGAGAGATTAGCTTCAGACTGAGAGAGTCCACAGAGGAGAATGGAGTGATCAAGGGGGAGAATAAAGCTGAAAAAGAGACAGAAAGAGAGCAAGTTGGGAGAGAGAAAGAGAGAAGTCTGGAGTGAAAGACGTTATCGTGGAGGCTTTGGTAAAAGAGAGGAAGTGGAATTGGGCAGACAAGTTGGCGCGAACGAATGAAGAGGGCTGGAGCAAGTGTCTTACTGACTGGACGCCGTAAGACGGTAAGCGTGCAAGAGGAAGACTAGACAGGTGAAGAGACGAGATAGGGAGAAGTTTGCAGGAGCGGTGTGACAGTCGTGGAATGGTCTAGGAGAGGCCTTTGTTCAGCAGTGGACTCAGAATGGTTGAATGACTGATAGATTCATTCATTGATCTAGGATAGAACTCGGTAACTCCTCTCTCCCCTCTCTCTCTCCATCTTTCTCTTTCTCTCTCTCCACATTTCTCTCTCTCTCCCTCTTATTATATCTCTCTCTTTCTCTCTATTATCTTTCTCTTTGTCTCTCTATCTCAGTTTCTTTGTCTCTCCCTCTCTCTCTCTCAACTTCTCTCTAAAATTCCTTCCTTCCTTATTCTTCATTTCCTTTCTTATCAACCAATCAATCTTTTCGCTTACTTGATTACTTAACCTCCTCCTCCTCCTCCGTCTCCTTCCCTCCTTCTCCTCCTCCTCCTCTTCCTCTCTTTCTTCTTGCTTCTTCTCTTCCTATTTCACTTTTTTCTTTCTCCTCCTTCTATTTGCTTCTTCAATTCTTCTCCCTCTTCCTCCTCCTCCTCTCCTCTCTTCTTATTCCTCCTCTCCTCCTCCTCTTACTTCTACTCCTTTCCCTCTTTTCCTCCGCTTTTACTTCTTAGATTATTTTCCTTCCTCCTCCTCCTCCTCCTCCTTTTCTTCCTCCTCCACCTCCTCCTCTTCCGTTGCCCCTCCGCCTCCTCCTCTTCTTCCTCCTCCGTTGCTCCTCCTTTTCTTCCACCTCCTCCTCCTCCGTTGCTCTTCCACCTTCTCTTCTTCTTCCACCTCCACCTCCTCCTCTTCCTTCTCCTCCTCCTCTTCTTCTTCCTCCTCCTCCTCCTCTTCTTTCTCCTCCACTTCCTCCTCCTCCTCTTCTTCCTCCTCTGTTGCTCCTCCTTTTCTTACGCCTCCTCCTCCTCCGTTGCACCTCCGCCTCCTCCTCTTCTTCCTCCACCTCCTCCTCTTCTTCCTCCTCCGTTGCTCGTCCTTTTTTCCCACCTCTTTCTCCTCCTCCGTTGCCCCTCCGCCTCCTCCTCTTCTTCCTCCACCTCCTCTTCCTCCTCCTTCGTTGCTCCTCCTTTTCTTCAACCTCCTCCTCCTCCTCCACCTCCTCCTCCGATGCTCCTTCGAGACGCGACGCCAAGACTTCAGCGATTCCTGAAGCCCAAGAGTAGGCATCGTTCTCCCAAGGGGGCCCACCTCCCCTTCCACCTCCACCTCCCACTCCACCTCCTCCACCTTCACTTCCACCTCCTCATCCACCACCCACTCTACCTTCAGTTCCACCTCCTCCTCCACCTTTTCCAACCCCACCTCCATCTCCTCCACCCTCACTTCCACCTCATCCACCTCCACCCTCATTTCCACCTCGTCCACCTCCACATCCACGTCCCCTCCACCTCCTTCTCTATTTCCACCTCCCTCTCCACCTTCATCTCCACCTCCTCCTCCACTTCCATATCCATCTCCCTCTCCAGTAAGGCGAAGACAAGGACACGACTGGGTGGAGTGGTCATACCTTCACCTAGACCGAGATGGAGAAGTTTGCAGGGGTAACGTAGCGTCTCTCCCCAGCTAAAGTTAGCAAGAGGTTTAAATTTAACATTTCTTATGCATTGCTGATGTTAACTATTAATCAATCAATCAATCGTCCTGAGTCAACTGCCTCCTCCTTCATATAGCTCCACGACTGCGCCAACCTCTGCCACGTCACTCCTGCAAACTTCTCTGTCTGGTTTCCCTTTTGTACGCTTATCATCCCGCGGCGTCCAGTGAGTAAGGCACTTGCTGCAATGCTCATCAGTCGTTCGCGCTAATCTATATGCCCAATTGAATTTTACTTTCTTTAATCATTACCCGTAGGATGAGGATGAGGATGAGAAATAGGAGGAAGAGGAGGAGATGGAGGAAGAAGAGAAAAAAAAGAGGTGCAAGAAGGGGAGGGTGACGGATGAGTGGGTGGAAGAAAGAAGGAGGAGAGGAGAAGAGGGAGGAGGCGGTGAGGCGGAGGAGAGGAGTAAGGATGTGAGGGAGAAGTAAGATGGGTAGGCGGAGGAGAAGGAAGAAGAGGAAGAAGAGTGAGAGAAGAAAAATAAGGAGGGAGGAGGAGGACGAAAATGAGGAAGGGGAGGAGGCGGAGGAAGAGGAAGAAGAAGGAAAATTAGGAGGGGGAGGAGGAGAAAGGAATAGGAAAAGTAGGAGGCGGAGAACACAAAGGAACACAAAGGAAGAACAAAAAACAGCAGGAGGCCTACTGGCCCTAACGAGGCTGTTTGTGTTTACTATACTAAGCTACAGTTAAGAAAACAGTGCAGAAGATGAACTAACACTATTGCTACCACTATCCTATCCAATTACAATTTAAATGACGGGCTGTCAGATCTTTTATTGCAAAGGATAATATCTTATTTGCGGTTTAGAGTCCAAGTATTTATCTAGGCGATTTTTAAATGCTGTTACTGTGTAACTTTCAACGACAGTGGAAGGTAAC
>NW_027467567.1:0-5000 GCF_046742065.1 Oratosquilla oratoria
AAATACAATTTATAGTAAGTAAGCAGTATATCCTTATAGATGTATCAAATGATTCTTAATTTGTAGGATTGCGGTGCCTTATATTCCCTCCTTTCTTCTTTATTATGATATAATCTTTGACTCAGATGAACTACTCAAATGGTGGTTGTGTTGAAATTGTACGACCATGAAGTGATGTTTTTTTTTTTTTTTTTTTTAATAAAATATAATTTTACTTCATGAATTGGGTGGAACTGAAACTACAGCCGACATGCTTGTATACCAATGATATTCAACACAAATCATTACTCGTTCTCCTATGTAGCGAAAAAATAAAAAGTGTATAGAAACTATATTTTGTCTCCAGACGTCAACAAAGCGACTTTATCTTACATTTCTGAAGAATCAACTCTGCAGCTTGTATGATATTTGCTAAACAAAACATAAGTATTGCTATTTTCAGTGCGTGACATTATTATCGACTATTTCTGCAGCAGTGTAAGCAATGAGCTCATTATAAGAAACAACAAACATAAAACATGCAAACATGTACCAATGCATGCACACCCCAATCCCACCCACTCACCACAAACATACACATACACATCCGTGCGCGCGCTGCACATCACACACACACACACAAATACACACACACAGACACACCACACAAACATACACACATACACATGCGCGCGCAGCGCACACACACACACACACATTATATATATATATAATAATATATATATTTATATATATACTACTATATAATAAATATATATATATATATTGAAATAAACTCATCTACTGGGAATTCGAACCCTCGCCAGAGCGCCTTGCGCCTTACAAGACGAAGATCGTACCATCACGCTATCCTGAACCCTTCAAAAAAACGAAACGACTTAGTTCACGGCCCAGTCGTTCCGCGCCGAGGGCACCCGGGTGGAACGTTGTATTATACTGTATTTCATCAAATCCTTTATGCAGAGCTAGTCTTCCGACCACTTGTCGGAAGACTAGCCTGCATAAAGGATTGAATTAATTGACAACATATGAAAAAACGCTTATGCATATAATGCAGATATCCTCTCACGACAGTCACAGTTTGTATGTCGATTGTGGTTTTCATTTAAGTGAAAGCTACTTTTCCGTTTCCACCTCTCTCTCTATCTCTCTCTCTCTCTCATCCAATCACTCTCTCTCCAATCTCTCTCTCTCTCTCTCTCTCTCTCCTTCTCTCATCTTCAACCTATTTTATACAGCAGAGGGGAAGATCCCCAGGGGAATAGGGTCCCAGCGAATTCGAGCCCCACCTCCAATTTCAATTACATCAAGGTCCGCCCGTCCTTGGACTGGAATAGAGTATGTGAAGCGAGTCCCTAGTACCCGAAAGATTTTAAGAAACTTCCCCTCCCCAAGTGGAACTTTTACTTTATAAATTCTGGCTGTCGCCAGACGATTTATATTTACCTCCGACGTCACCATACATGTTGGGAAAAGGCCTCGTACTCATTCACGAAAACATCAGGGCTGATATAGATCTATATAAACAGGAATTTTTTATTATGTAGATAATTTTTTATTGTTATAAGCAACATATAGTATTCGCCGTAAGTACATGGTCTGGTGGAGATTTTTATGATTTTGCTGTTATGAATCGTGCCGACTTGATTGGAATTAGTTTATAGGCCATTTTTCTTTTATAACTTAATGTCTAAAACGTCTTCGATTTTTGTTTTTACCGCGATAGTAACGGTTTGGAGTGCTTTGGCCCTCTTCGTGAATGCCACGGGCGTTGTAGTAGAAGTAGTTTTTCGGGCAGTTGTAGTACATACCATTTGCCTCGAGTTGTTTACCTGGCCCCTCCTGGTATCTGAGGTCGTGAATGCCTCGGGCGTTGTAGTGGTAGCTAGGGTAGTTTTGTAGTACACCCATTTGGCCTCGTGTTGTGTACCCTGTCCCCTCCTAGTATCGTGGTTTGGGTGGTACTAGGTGATGGGTGGTTGTTTAATCATGAAATTTATGAAAGATAATTGTATTGATTTTTTTATAGGTTTTATTTTTGTTGTGGCCTCTGGTTTTGGTGTTGTTACCAGTCCGAGGGTGGTCTGGGTGTGGTGGCTTGAGTTTGATGTGAGGTTTTCTTGCAGATTGGGCCATTTTCCTTTTGGCTTTTCGTTGAAGTGCAGAGTTGGTTTGAGGCACTTTACCAAACTCTTCCCTCTTCACTTCTGCCAAATAGGTCTTATATTTCCGAGTTCGTCGTTCCTTGTGGGTGGACATTCTCTCTAAGTCCTCCATCGGATTTTGGAACGATTTTTGAACAGGGCCAATCTCGGAAGTTGAGGGCACTCTTTCCTCCTCTGTTTCTGGGTCTTTCTTTTCACCCTCAGAAGGCTTTTGAAGCACTGCAGTGCTTTCCATGGATGCAGTGTTGATGTGAGGCTTTCTTGCTGATTCGGCCATTTTCCTTATGTCCTTGTGGGTGGACATACTTTCCAAGTCCTCCATCGGATTTTGGAACGATTTCTGTACGGGACCAATCTCGGAAGTTGAGGGTATTCTTTTCTCCTCTTTTTCTGGGTCTTCCTTTTCACCCTCAGAAGGCTTTTGAAGAATTGCAGTGCTTTCCGTGGATGCAGTGGAATCGTTCTCCTTTTGTTTTTTCATGTCCACGATGTCCTCCTTGCATACTTCTTCAGGAGGAGTAGGAGCCTCTTCAGTTACTTCGGGCTCTTGAGTCCTGTCGGAAGACCGTTGGGAAGAGTCTTCATGAGAGACAGAAGTCTTGTGGACCTCTTGAAGCGTCTCTCGTTCTTCGAGAAGGTTCCTCCCGTCTTCCGGTTGCAATAGTCCTTCTGTACCACCATCAACTTCCCTTTCCTCGAAGTCTACCTGTGCCATTTTGTCCTCTGAAGCTCGCTGTGCTGAGGCTTCACAGCAGCAAATGTTTCGGAAAGCCTGGCGAAGCTTCTTCGAAGCCGCACGAAGGGCTTTGCCGAAGACCTGAAAAATGGCCTTCGAGCTGGTGGTCATTGTTGGCACTCCCTCAGATCCTCTGGACACTCTTCGTTTGTTTTCGAAAATGGTGTACTTCGTCGTTGTGGCGAGTTGGTTATCTCAATTTGGGGCAAATGGTTTCCATGAACCCTTTGGGTACTATGCAATTACTTTAGGGTATGCAGTGTTGACCTGGACATAATGATAATGATGATGATGATGACAGTGATGATAACAATATTAACAATAACAATAATCATCATCATTTTTATCACCACCACCATCATCATCATCATCATCATCATCATCATCATCATTATCATCATCACCTCCACCACCACCTCTACTTCCATCTTCCTGTTGACCAGTTTAGTGTAATAAGGGTCACATTGTTTATATTATGTAGAAATAGCCGTCATCATTATCATTTTCATCCTCCTGAAGACCAGTGTAGTGTAATATGGGTCACATTGTTTAAATTATGTGGAAATAGCCCCACATTAAGGATACTCGTGTTGATCTAATCCTGTACATAATATGCATCAAAAATAAATTGATTAATTGATAGCATACGAAAAAAACCCGCTTATGAATATATGTAAATATCCTCTCACGACAGGCACAGGTTGTACGTCTATTACCGTTTCATTTAAGTAAAAGTGACTTTCCCGTTTCACCTCTCGCCCCCCCTCTCTCTCTCTCTCTCTCTCTCTCTCTCTCTCTCTCTCTCTCTCTCTCTCTCTCTCTCTCTCTCTCTCTCTCTCTCTCTCTCTCTCTCTCTCTCTCTCTCTCTCCCTCCCCTCTCTCTCTCCCCACTCTCTCTCTCTCCTCCCTTTCACCCCCATCTCTCTCTTTCTCTCTCTTCACAGCAGGTGATACACTTGGTTCGATTTATTCTGGCTAGAGGACAAACGATTTTATTCAGTTGAGGGGAAGATCCCCATGGGAAAAGGGTCCCAGCGATCGAGCCCCACCTTCAATTTCAATTATATCAAGGTCGTCCGTCCTTGGACTGGAATAGAGTAGGTGAAGCGAGTCCTAGTACCGAAGGTGTTAAGAAACCTTTCCTCCCAAGTGGAACTTTTACTCTATATTCTGGCTGTCGCCAGGCGATTTTATTTACCTCCGCATCACCTTACGTGTGGTGAAAAGGCCTCGTACTCATTCACGAAAGCATCAGGGAACTCTACATATTGAGTGGAAGGGCGGTGAGTTAAACACAGAGTTAAACACATTTCGTCCTTACCAGGAATGTCCTGGTAAGGACGAAACGTCAGTGAATAAAACTCCAACTGTTCTCTGTGTTTAACTCACTGATCTAGATATAACTGGATCACGGATCGCTGTCGAGATTATGAGGTCGGCGGCAGCCATGATGTTAGTACCAAAACAAAGTCGCGCCACGCGATCACTGATCTGATACAGTTACAGTTCTCGGCAGCTTTCGCTCCCATATACATATTCAACGATCATTTTACAATGCCAACTTGTGCTGCATTCAACTGCACCAACCGGAGAAAAGGTGGATGTGAGCAGTCCTTCCACTCGTAAGTAAATTAAGGTTTTATTACCCAAAACATCCCGATACCCATCAACAAATGATGCGGCCATCAGGAGCCATAAAATGTTGCCCACCAACTGTTTTGTTAGGTGTTGTCATGTTAATGCTTTGTATTTATTATCGTAAGAAATAGAGATCTAGCAGCAACCCATTTGTAACGAATGTAATCGTGGCAATAGCAGGATAGATATTTATCATTTAAAAATATCTTATAAGGCTCAAACGCTGTCCAGAGCTGTGTAGCTGTATAGAACCAGTTGTTCTTCCTGATTACATGTGTAGGCTTTTTCTATATTGTGAAGTGTGAGGAATTCATATTAGATGGGCTGAATTACTATTCGGGGCCCGTTCAAAAATTGTAACGTTTTTTCTGGTGAAATTCGACACCCCCCACCTCATGTAACATTGCGTAACACTGGGTGTTACATCTCCCTGTATTACATAACACTGATTACAACTAATT
>NW_027467567.1:10000-92500 GCF_046742065.1 Oratosquilla oratoria
TGCTGAATTTATTTGGCCATATCTAATCGACCTTTTGTGTTCATTTAATCTTGTCCGTAGGTCTCTCCCCGTCTGGCCAATGTATGAAAGGTTACAATCTTTACATGGAAGGGAGTAAACACCTGGGATATGCTCTTCCTTCAACCTCTGGTGAACATTAACAACTTTTTTATTAATAGTATTAGGGTAGTTATGAATTAAATTTACTTTCTCTTTGGGAAGAAACTTGGACAATTGACTGATGGACTCTGAGAAGGGGATGACTAGGGGATTTTGTCTCTCTTTCTTTGACTTAGTGGAAGGGTGATTGAAAAAACTTGCTCTGGCTTGACTAAGGGCTTTGTCCAGAAACCAATGAGGGTAGGCTAATTTTGTTAATTGGGACTTGATAGAAGTTAATTCGTGTTCTAAAAATTGGGGGCTACAAATCCTAAAGGCTCGGAGAAAAAGTCCCGAAGCTATACTCCTTTTAATGTGATCTGGGTGATGACTGAAGAAATGGAGGTAACTACCTGAATGAGTGTTCTTTCTAAAAACAGTAAAAGCAAGCTTATTCCCATTCTTCATGATTAAGATGTCTAAAAAGGGGATTTTGTCATCTTTTTCCCATTCCACTTTGAACTTGATGTTGGTTGTTAAATTATTAAGTTTATCTAGAAAAATATCAAAGGGACCCCAACTCTCATCCCAAAGAGTGAAAATATCATCAACGTATCTGAGCCAAATCATACCTGGGGGTTTAATTGTTGGAAGAAGAACACTCTCAAAGTATTCCATGTTCTGGCTAATCATGTAAAGATTAGCTAATCATGTAAAGATTAGCCAGAACATGGACTGGTTGGTGAGGTTATTTAATGTTTGTTGGAGAGAGGGTAGAGTGCTGGAGGATTGGAGGAGTGTCTGTATAGTTCCACTTTACAAGGGAAAAGGGGACAAGTGTGAATGTAGTAGTTTCAGAGGGATTAGCTTGTTAAGTGTAGTTGAGAAGGCTTATGGGAGGATCTTGATTGAGAGGATTAGGAGAGGAAGAGAGGGAATAATTGGTGAGGAACAGTGTGGATTTAGGACGGGTAGAGGTTGTGTAGATCAGATCTTTGTGGTAAGACAGATATGTGAGAAAGCTATAGGAAAGGGGAAGGATGTTTTTTGGACCTTTATGGATCTGGAAAAGGCTTACGACAGGGTAGACAGGAAGGCACTGTAGGAGGTTTTGCGGATATACGGGATAGGAGGAAAGTGTCTAGGAGCTGTCAAGAGTTTTTATGAGGGTAGTAGAGCTTGTGTCAGGATTAGAAATGGAGAGAGTGAGTTGTTCGAAGTAAAGGTGGGACTTCGTCAAGGATGCATTATGTCGCCCTGGCTGTTCAACTTACACATGAATGGGGTAGTGCGAGAGGTAAATGCAAGGGTGGTGGGTCAGGGATTGGAGATGGTTAAAGAAAGTGGAGAAATGTGGGAGGTGAGCCAGCTGTTGTTTGCGGACGACACTGCGCTTGTGGCGGGATCGGAGGAGGGAATGAGGAAGTTGGTGACAGAGATTGGGAGAGTATGTGATAGAAGAAAGCTGAAGATAAATGTGGGTAAAAGTAAGGTGATGAGATGTACAAGGGGTGAAAGTGGCAGTAGACTGGAAGTGAGCATTAAGGGAGAGCGACTGGAGGAAGTGGATAGTTTTAGATACTTGGGTGCAAATGTGGCAGGAAAAGGTGGAGTGAAGGTGGAGGTAGAATGTAGATTGAGAGAAGCGAGTAAATGCCTTGGTGGATTAAAAAGTGTAATGAGGAATAGACATTTGGGAATGGATGCGAAGAGGAGACTGTATGAAGGAGTGATTGTGCCAACAGCACTGTATGGGACAGAAACATGGAACATAAGAGAAGATAGAAGGAATTTGAATGTGTTTGAGATGAGGTGTCTGAGAAGTATGGTGGGGGTTACTAGGCTGGATAGAGTGAGGAATGAGGAGGTGAGGAGGAGAACAGGGGTGGGAAGGGATTTGGGAGATAGGGTTGATGAAAGAGTATTAGGATGGTTTGGACACATAGAAAGAATGAGTGAAGAAAGACTGGTAAAAGAGGTATGGAAGGCAGATGTGGAGGGAGTGAACATGAGGGGACGTCCTAGGATGAGGTGGATAGATGGGGGTGAAGGGGGCTTTCGGGAAGAGGGGAATATCCGTTGAGGAAGGACGGGAAAGGACAGAAGACAGGGGTGAATGGAGAATGGCTGTATATGGATGATGTTGTGATGCATGAGGTGGAATGGGCGTGGGGATGGGGGGTGAGGTAGTATGTGTGAGCAAAATTTGACGCAGCCCGAAATAATTTCTCCCCGTCATCTCCTTTTATGCATGGAGGGACGGAGAGGGGGGGTCTCCGATTTAATGAAGTGGCCTTGCTGTGGATGTGCTGTGTCTTGCGACACTGTTTCTGACCTAGGGCACTGGACAAGGTGCAGGGATGACCCGTCATCCAGGAGGTGCTAAGATAAGAGGGAGGGTGGAGGGGTGTGGAGTGTATTCAGGGATGGAATGGGTGGGAGTGATTTAATGCCTTTCCCTTTTTGGCTACCTCCCTTGTAAGGGGGAAAAAGCCTTGGTATATATGTATTATTATTATTGTTATTATATTATTATTATTATTGTCATTAATGATAATAATAATAATAACAATAATAATAAAAATGGTAATAATAATAATAAAATTAATAATGATAATAATGATAATAATAATAATAATAATAATAATAATAATAATAATAATAATAATAATAATAATAATAATAATAATAATAATAATAATAATAATAATAATAATAATAATAATAATAATAATAATAATAATAATATAATAATAATAATAATAATGATGATAATAATAATAATTGATTATTATTATTATTATTATTATTATATTATTTATTATTATTATTATTATTATTATTATTACTTATATTATATTATTATTATTATTATTATTATTATTATTATTATTATTATTATTATTATTATTATTATTATTATTATTATTATTATTATTATTATTATTATTATTATTATTATTATTATTATTATTATTATTATTATTATTATTATTATTATTATTATTATTATTATTATTATTATTATTATTATTATTATTATTATTATTATTATTATTATTACTACTATCATTATTATTATTGTGCATGATCATACATTGCGTGTCTGAACTGTTTCTCATAGTAATTCCTTATAATTACATGTGTAGGAAAGGCACTTGAGAAGAAATAAATGCTTATTTTTTTATTATCCTTATGTTTTTATTCAATAATTTGACGTCTCCAGGATTTTCCTCATATAACAATATCTAAAGCCGCGTCCACACATGTTGCATTTCCACGTATCGTATCATCTTTGCGTACTACCTATACGATACGGTACAACAGGGTATTGTACCCATTGTTGCGTATCCACCTGCTGTATAATACGCAACAAGTGGGTACAATACCCTGTTGCACCGTATCGTATCACTAGGTGGTACGCAAAGATGATACGATACGTGGAAATGCAACAAGTGTGGACGCAGCTTTAGGGCTGGTCAGAGTAGAGCTAAATATAGAAACAATTTAATTTTGTTTATCTTCCTTCTGTGAACGTATTCAAAACAGACTTATTCCTTTGTTAAAATAGAGTTGGTACGGAAATTGATATAATAGCTTCGTGGTGCTATAAAAAAAAATATATATATATATATATATATATATATATATATATATATATATATATATATATATATATATATATATAAAACTACCTATAATGAATGATTCAAAACATACATGAATCAAGAATTCTTCCGTATCGCACTTCAAATATGGTTTGAAGCTTTGATTCTCGAACCAAAAATGCTAGTGCAGCTGTGGACCAGGGATGCCGTTTTGTGGGAATTTCCCACAAATTTGTAGGAGAAATTTTAGGAAGGGATACCGGACAGAATGTCAATGAAGGCCAAAATATCATGATAGGATGTAATGACAGTGGAAGACAAAAGATCACGATGGGATGTAATTATAGTGGAGGAAAAAATATCACGGTAGGATATGTCACTGGAGGATAAAATATAATTTTAGGAAGGGATGCCGGACATAATGTCAATGAACAACGGGAGGCCGGCGTGAATCACGGTGACGTAGGGGGACAAAATATACAAAAAAGATCGGATGACCGTGATCGACCAGATGTCCGTGATGGCAGAAATGTTAATTTTGATGGGAGAAATGTTAATGAGGCATTGAATATCAATGAAGAACCAAATTATAATATAGAGCAAGGCATAAATAAAGAACAAAATGATAATGTAAGACATGATATTGAAACTCAAAATGTGTCAAAAAGAAATAATCACGAGTTTCTTAAAACCATGTACTTTAATGCTCGTAGTATTAGGAACAAATTTCAAGAAATACAGGCGTATGTCTAAAGCGAAAATTTCGATATGATAGGAATAACTGAGACATGCTTAAATGGTACAGAGTTTGAAGCTGAATTTAATATTGCGGGATTTAAACACTTTCATCTGGATAGAAACCACAAGAAAGGTGGGGGTGTTCTGTTGTACGTTAAAAACAATATTCATGATTGTGTTTTAGAGAAAGTGAAACAGGATGCATATGATAGTTTGTGGGTTGAGTTAACCCAAACAAATGAACAAAAAAAGAATATAGGTGTAATGTATAGGCCAAAGACATTATCATTAGCAGACGACAAACTGTTATTTCAAGAACTGTCTAGTTTCTGCAACCGGGATTTATTGATAAAGGGTGATTTCAATTTTAATGACATTGATTGGATGACCCTTGAACATTGCCATATAGGAAGTCGCTTGATTTATTTTCTTGGTGACAATTACTTAATTCAGCATGTAAAAGACCCCACAAGATATGAAAACTTACTCGATCTATTGATCACTAGCCGCGAAAGCATGGTAACTGATGTAGAAGCCAGTGAATCTGTTGCAAATAGCGATCACAACTTAGTTAGATTCAAACTCCTAAACAATTTTAGAATAGATACTTGTGTTTCTAAGATACCCGATTTCAGTAATACTCAGTTCATAGGACTACGTCAGGAGCTTCAGCTCACAGATTGGGAGACAAAATTAAACGAAAGACCTGTAGATCAGATGTGAGAAATATTTCAAAATACACTCACTAAGATGATTCAAACTTACATTCCTTTTAAGGACAGACGTCCCCCAAATAAGGCTCGCCCAAAGTGGCTCGACAAAGAAACTGAAAAAGTATTGCTAAAAAGAGACAGGCTTATAAGAAATATAAGTGCTCGGGTGCATCTAATGACTATGAAAGTTATGTATCAGTACAGAGAGATTTAAAAAAAAGACAATAAGAAAAAGAAAACAACAATACGAAATGAACATCGCTGATAAATCCAAAGAGAATCCCAAAGAATTCTATAGTTACATTAGAGATAAAAAGGTTGTTAGGAATCACATTGGTCCACTATTATCTGCTGACGGTCAACTTGAATATTCAAATGAAGGAATGTGTAATATCTTAAACAATTATTTTAGCTCGGTATTCGTAAACGAAACACCTCAAAGTGAACTCCAAACTGAAACCTGTGAAAAGTCTAGGGTAAACTTACTCACTACGGTAAATAAAACAAAATAAAAAATTAAAAGGTGTATAAATAAACTCAAAGTTGATAAAACACCAGGGTCTGACGGTTGGCATCTAAGAATCTCAAAGGAAATGAAAAATGAGATTGTTGTTCCATTAGAAATTATTTTCAAGAAATCCATCATATCCGGAGATGTCCCAAGAGAATGGAAGCTAGCTAAAGTTACTCCCATATTCAAAAAAGGTGACAAAAAGAAGCCAAATAACTATAGGCCTATAAGTTTGACTTCAATCGTAGGAAAAATAATGGAAACTATCATCAGAGATGCTATCGAACATCATTTAGAAAGTAACCGTTTGATAAATGATAGCCAGCATGGTTTCAGACGGAAACTTTCTTGCGTGACTAACTTACTCGAATTCTACAACACAGTTATCTCGAATTATGACAAAAGAAACAATATAGATTTAATATATCTAGACTTTGCAAAAGCTTTTGATACCGTCCCACACGAAAGACTACTTACTAAATTAGCTTTACACGGAATAAGTGGTAGCCTATTAAGTTGGACGAGTATTTGGTTGAATGGTCGAAAACAGAGAGTTGTTTTAAATGGAAAAACTTCTAGATGGCAAAATGCTACAAGTGGAGTTCCTCAGGGTTCCGTTCTTTGTCCACTTCTATTCATAGTATATATAAATGATATAGACCATGGACTAAAATCTACTGTTTCCAAATTTGCTGATGATACAAAACTGTGCGGAGTGGCAAATGATCACTCAAACCAATTAGATATTCAAGTAGATTTAGATCAATTACAGCAATGGTCTGAAAAGTGGCTAATGAAATTTAACACAAATAAATGCAAGGTAATGCACATAGGTAAAAATAACAGTAAGTACGATTACAAGTTATTTGGAAATTTGTTAACAAAAGTGGATAGTGAAAAAGATCTCGGCGCAATTATCAGTAACGACCTCAAATCATCCAAGCAGTGTATTTCAGCCTCTGAGAAAGCAAATAAGATTCTAGGACTGATTGCGCGATCTTTTGATTTCAAAAGTCCATCACTCATTAACAAGCTACATAAATCGTTAGTTCGTCCACATTTGGAATATGCTGTTTCCGTATGGTCACCGAATCTCATTAAAGACATTGACAGACTGGAAAGAGTACAACGGCGAGCCACAAAACTGATTCCAAATATCAAAAATAAATCATACGAAAATCGACTAAAACATATGAATCTGTTTTCCCTAAAGAAGCGTAGACTCAAAGGTGACTTGATACAGGTCTTTAAGATTTTAAAGGGAATTGACATCAAAAGTGACCAAATTTTCACATTGAATGAGAATCAGACAAGAAACAATGGTCTCAAACTGTCCGGAAATAGATTCAATTTGGAAGTGGGTAGAAACAACTTTGCCAACCGTGTAGTTAATGAATGGAATAAACTTCCTGCACAGGTAGTGCAATGTAGTTCAGTTCGAAGCTTTAAGAATCATTTAGATAAACACCTAAGCAAGATGCTGTAATGATTATAATTTATCTTATATCATTTGTTTTTGTTTTATCATTTCTCTGTCTGATTTTCATTTATTATTTGTTATATGTCAATTTATTATTATTTAGTATTTACCTGTTTGTTTATTATTTAACTATACCTATGCATTTATTTATGTATTTTGTTTGTTATTTACATTATTATAGTTTTTATTTATTATTTCATTATTATTATGATTTTTTCGCATCCGACCTAGATATGGACCAAAAGGTCTCCTGTCGGCATGCTCCGCCTTTGTAATCCTTTTGTGGGAGGACTTCAACACCTCAATATCTGTGGGATTTTTTTTTTTTTTTTTTGAGGTCTCATGGGAATTTTTATTTTTGTGGATTTTTTATGGGATATCAAGTAAATGTTAAAATAATAGTAATAATTATAGCGCAAAAGTACATACACAGCTAAATAAGGCTGTCAATTTTCAAACATGTATCAGTCAAGTATCAACAGAAATGGTTATAGATAGCCCGGGCCTGGCGGTGGTGGGCTGGGGGTGGCATTGGTGTTCTCATGGATTCGTATTTCGTAAGCAGTGTTGCCACTCCTTGTGTTTTCCTTCTAGATCTAGTATTTTTTCCTTTGATCTTGGAGTCTTGTATTTTTTTCTGAAAACACCACAAATCTTGTAGTTTTTCATTAACCAAGATAAAAATGTGACAGTGCCCTAAATTTGCATTTAAATAGGCACTGGTAAAGAAATTAAGACTACCGAATACCAATCATATTCTAGCTAAGTCTACCCTAATACGAAAAACATCATATTTACTCTTTATTGCTTAATGTCTAGTTATATGATGTATGTATACGTACAGAACCTATAGAGGTAAAGAAGGAGAACGTTTTGCACGTCTCACGGGACCGCAAGCGTGATTTCACATAGAATGTGTGAGAGCGGACAGTGGAGAGTAGGACCAACGTACAGAACGAATTACGAAATTTGAATTGAGTGCGCAGTAAAAGACTCGGACGTACCAAACGTAGACCTTAAGTGACGACATACAGTTTACATAAAGTAGGTGGACAGGAACAATTAATTGTCAGGACAGTCAGTCTACAGTCCACAGGATTGGTTTTCGTCAACATCCCGGACTCGGAGTTTGCTGAACTGCGTGATTTCACATAGAACGTGTGAGAGCGGACGGGAGAGTAGCACTAACGTATAGAACGAATTACGAAATTTGATTTGAGTGCGCAGTAAGACTGTGGGGAAGAAGCACATAGAAAAAAATAAATCACCAGGAAGTAAAATACAGATGTCAGTTGAAAAGAGCTTGCAACCTTTAGTAAAAGACCCTACTAAAATAGCAGAGATAAAATTGACAGTTTATGTTACAGAGCATACATCTATTAAATTTGTTGATCATCTAGGTAAAGTGATACCACAGCTTGACAAGAACTTGGGCATTCTCCAGAAAATCAAGCTTCATCGCTCAAAATGCTCAAGGCTATAGAAGTATGTGATAGCACCTTATTTCTCAAAGAAATTAAGAAATGATATTTCATATCATCACTTTAGTTTGCTTGTAGACGAAAGCACAAATGAGGCTAATGTATCCTGTTTAGCATTAACTATTCGTTATTTCAGTGAGTCAAAGAAGAGCATGGTAGACACCTTTTACCGCTTAGTACCTGTAAGGGATGCAAAAGCAGACACCATTTATATAACTGTCAAAAACTGTTTGATGGAACATGGATTAGATGTTAACAAGCTGATAGATATAGGCACAGATGGGGCAAATTCAGTGGTAGGTCGTCATCACTCACTCATAACATTATTGAAGAATGACAACCCTGAAATAACTCTTATTATATGTGTGTGTCATACCCTGCATCTAGCTGCAAGTAAGGCATGTGAAAACCTCTGGATTGTTTAGTTAGAGAGACACACACATGGTTCTCTAATAGTCCAAATAGGATAAACAAATATACAGAGTTGTATAAAGTTCTTGAGGATCGTGTACCCAAGAAAGTGCCTGGGTTAGCTAGCACACGTTGGTTATCCCGTTTGGAGGCAATCAGTGTTATCCTTGCTTGATCAATGGGACTCCCTAAAACTGCATTTTGAAATGTGCGAAACAAGTGAGCGTTGCTACACAGCAAAACAACTAATCCAAGCATACAATGATCCTCATAATAAGTTGTACCTTTTATATGTTCGGAAAGTACTTAAGGAGGTGGTGAGAGTCAACACACTTTTCCAAGGCCAAAATGTTGAGGTGGCTAAACTTACTGAAGACCTGGGGCCGTGTACACAAAAATTTTTGTTAGCCTTAACAATCTCTGTTAGCTAACAGCAAATCACTAAAAGTTATGCACCAATACTTAACTAACAAATGTTAGCTAGTAAACAGTTGTTTGTCAAGTCCCGCTAAACATTGCTGAAGTTAGCAGCTTATCATATGATCATGTAAATGGACGTATTTTTAAAAAATTGCACACATAAAACAGTGTTATTAATGCAGTTGTTCAAAATTTATTAATAGAGTATCATGATAGGACATAAATATCGTATGTATGTTTTTTAGGAGTACTTATTAACCAACGACAGATATTTTTGAACGAAGGCGCATTGTATAGGCGGCCGCGCCACAGACAATTCTTCCTACAGAAGACTCAACAATTACTTCAGAGGATATAGACATGGCAGAAGAACCACAGAAAAAGAAAAGGAAGCCAAACTGGTCACAAGAGGAAACACTCCTCTTGGTCAACGTGATTATGGAGAAATGAATAATTATAAATGGGGGTTTAGATAAGGCGTCAGCAACCATTCATTGCAAGGATAGCCACTGTCTCCTAGAAGGTAGCATCCAGCTGGGACATAACTTTGTTCAAAAAGTGCCTTCAAGCCAGACTCATCCAATATCCTGGCATCATGTACTGAGCCAGGCCACCTTGCATCAAGCATCCTATACTTGGTATCGAATACGACTTGCACGTTGATGTTGTGGTATCGTTTTCTATTTACATATAAATGTGCATCGACACTGGGAGCCACAGTTCTAATGTGTGTGCCATCTATGGTACCCACAACACCGGGAAACCTATAGTCTTCCATGAACTCTGCTTGTTTCACTTACACTTCTTGGCGAGTCAATGGGAATTTTACAAACTGAGTTACAATATCTGGTTCTGACAATGCATCAATTGTCTGAGTAATGACACGGCTGATTGTTGCTTGCGAGGTCCCAAAGTCGTCACTGCTCCACTGCTGCATTTAACCTGTGACCAAATATCAGGACTCAGTGGTCGATTCCGTTCTGCTCGGGATTGAAGTTTGTTCTTCACTAAATCAGCCAGTTATTATATTGGCACGGTTCATCCTGAAGCGTTTGATGAGTTCGTCGTCATTGTACTCGCTAAATATGTCCCGTCGCTGTCGATATACTCGCTGTCGTCTTTGTAGTTGTTGTTGTTGCTCCGCCATCTTCTCTACATACATATACCAAGGCTTTTTCCCCCTTACAAGGGAGGTAGCCAAAAAGGGAAAGGCATAAAAACACTCCCACCCATTTCATCCCTAAATACACTCCACACCCCTCCCACCCTTCCTCTCATCTGAGCACCTCCTGGATGACGGGTCATCCCTGCACCCTGCCCACCGCCCTGAGTCAGAAGCAGTGTCGCAAGACACAGTACATCCACAGCGAGGCCGCTTCATTTAATCGGCGACCCCCCCTCTCCGTCCCCCTTTGCATATAAGGCGAGGACGGGGAGAAATCCCTTCGGGCTGCGTCAAATTTACTCACACATACTACCCCACCCCCCACCCCCCCGCCCATTCCTCCTCATGCAGTCACAACATCATCCATATACAACCATTCTCCACTCACCTCTGTCTTCCGTCCTCTCCCTTCCTTCCTCAACAGACATTCCCCTCTTCCCCAAAGCCCCCTTCACCCCATCCATCCACCTCATCCTAGGACGTCCCCTCATGTTCACTCCCTCCACATCTGCCTTCCATACCTCTTTTACTAGTCTTTCTTCACTCATTCTTTCCATGTGTCCAAACCATCCTAATATTCTTTCATCAACCCTATCTCCCAAATCCTTTTTCACCCCTGTTCTCCTCCTCACCTCCTCATTTCTCACTCTATCCAGCCTAGTAACCCCCACCATACTTCTCAGACACCTCATCTCAAACACATTCAAACTCCTTCTCTCTTCTTCTCTTATGTTCCACGTTTCTGCCCCATACAGTGCTGTTGGCACAATCACTCCTTCAGACAGTCTCCTCTTCGCATCCATTCCCAAATGTCTATTCCTCATTACACTCTTTAAACCACCAAGGCATTTACTCGCTTCTCTCAATCTACATTCTATCTCCACCTTCACTCCACCTTTTCCTGCCACATTTGCACCCAAGTATCTAAAACTATCCACTTCCTCCAGTCGCTCTCCCTTAATGTTCACTTCCAGTCTACTGCCACTTTCACCCCTTGTACATCTCATCACTTTACTTTTACCCACATTTATCTTTAGCTTTCTTCTTTCACACACCTTCTCAAACTATGTCACTAACTTCCTCAATCCCTCCTCTGACCCTGCCACAAGCGCAGTGTCGTCCGCAAACAACAGCTGGCTCACCTCCCACTTTTCTCCATTTTCTTTAACCATCTCCAATCCCTGACTCACTACCCTAGCATTCACCTCTCGCACCACCCCATCCATGTATAAGTTGAACAGCCAGGGCGACATAACGCATCCTTGACGAAGTCCCACCTTTACTTCAAACCACTCACTCTCTCCATTTCTAATCCTAACACATGCTCTACTACTCTCATAAAAACTCTTGACAGCTCCCAAAAGCTTTCCTCCTATTCCATATATCTGCATAACCTCCCACAGTGCCTTTCTGTCTACCCTATCATAAGCCTTTTCCAGATCCATAAAAGCCCAAAAAACATCCTTCCCCTTTCCTATAGCTTTCTCACATATCTGTCTTACCACAAAGATCTGATCTACACAACCTCTACCCGTCCTAAATCCACACTGTTCCTCACCAATTACTCCTTCTGTTCCTCTCCTAATCCTCTCAATTAAGATCCTCCCATAAGCCTTCCCTACTACACTCAACAGGCTAATCCCTCTGAAATTACTACATTCACACTTGTCCCCTTTTCCCTTGTAAAGAGGAACTATACAGGCACTACTCCAGTCCTCCGGTACTCTACCCTCTCTCCAGCAAACATTAAATAACCTCACCAACCAGTCCACCATCACTGAACCTCCCTTTTTCAGACATTCTGCATGACATCCATCCAGACCAGGTGCCTTACCTGCTTTCATCATCTTTACAACTGCCTTCACCTCATCCTTCCTTATTTCTCCTCCATTCTCCTCACTCATCACTCTCATTTTCTTCGCATTTCCCACTGCAGCTATCTTTCCTTCCCTATCCTCCTTCACATTCAGCAACTCCCTAAAATATTCTGCCCATCTTCCCCTCACTGCCATCTCTTCCATTATCAACTCTCCATCTGTACCTTTTACCTTTTCTTCTATACTTGATTCGCCTCCTCTTCCTCTCTTAATTTCTTTCCAAAACATCTTTTTATTACTTTCAAATTTTTCTGTCATACTCCTACCCCAATTCACATCTGCTCTCCTCTTTGCCTCCTTTACCTTTTGCTTTACTTCTCTTTTCTTTTCTTTGTACGTCTCATATGACTCCCCTGTCCTCTTTTGTAACCATCTTCTCTACTAACAGGAATTTCCTAAGAGCTTAATAGTCCTCCACAACACTTTTACCTTAACAGTACTTTTAAGGCCCTAACAAGTTTTCTGTATCCACTGTTAGTGCTTAACAGCTAAATGTTAGCCTTAACAGGAATTTGTTACCCTTAACAGCTATTTGTTAGTGCTAACAAGTTTTGTGTATACGGCCCCTGATCGATATGTATCGTAATATTATACATATGGTGGTAGAATCAGGTCATTTCTCAAAATGTGCCAAAGAAGATCTCACTTCTTTAAAATTTCAGAGCTATATTTTCCCTTTGAATACTATCAATTTTGGTTATGAATTCAACACATTTGCAGACTCTTGTACCTTAACCAATAAACAGTTGATTAACGTCAAAGAGAAATGTAGAGAGTTTGTACTTGAGTTGATTAATCAAGTGTAGCTGCGCCTGCCAGGTATTGTTGACACCCTACTTCTTTTACAGAAATTGCATCCTCGTGCAGCCACTTCTCAAATCAAGGGTTCTATTGCAACTATTACTTCCAGGTACAGATCTATAGTCAGAGATATAGATGAACTAGAAAATGAATGAGGTGTACTTAACCTTGAGCAATGGTCCAAATCATGTTTGGAAAACAGTGTTGCATTTTGGGCAGAGGTATATGAAAAACTAGATTATGCAGGTAACCGAAAGTTCCCTAGTATTTCTGCCTTTGCCTTGGCATTATTGTCTTTGCCTTTCTCAAATGCAAATGTGGAAAGGGTATTTTCGGTTATGAACATCGTGCACTCAAAAGTAAGGAACAAATTTAGTGTACGATCTGTTAAGGTTATTTTGCAAATTAGGTGTGGCTTGTCTCTTCAGGGTTCATCTTGTGTTGACTTTATTCCCACTGAAGACATGTTAAAGAACTTTTTGGCTAAGGCTGAAGAAAAAACACGAGAAAATCAAGACTGTTTATTTGGAAGTAGACATAAAATGAAATTGTATTTTGAATAAAAAATCAATACAGTCTTAGAAGAAATAATTAAAACTCAATTTCAATGTAAAAGACAATACTTTATTTTTATTCTGAATTATATCTTTCATACAAAAGTAAAATTTAAGTTACTGTAACTTCCAACCTATCATGTTAAAACTGCTTACCATTATTTTTGTGTAGAATTTAATTTATGTTGCAATGAACTTATTTATGTTTATAATAATTCCTTCTTTTTTGTGGGAAAAAATGTGGGAATTCTGATTTCCTTGTGTGAAAAACTCACTTGTCCAGATGCTGCCGGGCAGCGGCGGAGAAAGGTTGTTCCGAGTATAAATCCAGACAATCTTCTTGTATTATATGACCACGAAATTTGGGAAGAAAAGGAGCTCCTTAGATCACACCTATGCTGCTATTGAATCCTCCCAGGAAGTTAACAACATGGATATGACTCTACCACAGAGTCGGAATAATGAAAACTGTGAAGGAAGTAATAATGGAATGGGCGGGGAAGTGGGGGGTGGGGTAGTATGTGTGAGTAAATTTTGACGCAGCCCGAAGGGATTTCTCCCCGTCCTCGCCTTATATGCAAAGGGGGACGGAGAGGGGGGGTCGCCGATTAAATGAAGCGGCCTCGCTGTGGATGTACTGTGTCTTGCGACACTGCTTCTGACCCAGGGCGGTGGGCAGGGTACAGGGATGACCCGTCATCCAGGAGGTGCTCAGATGAGAGGAAGGGTGGGAGGGGTGTGGAGTGTATCTAGGGATGAAATGGGTGGGAGTGTTTTTATGCCTTTCCCTTTTTGGCTACCTCCCTTGGAAGGGGGAAAAAGCCTTGGTATATGTATGTATGTATGTATGTGAAGGAAGTAGCATGAGAGAGACGCCAACACAGGGAGTAGGAGAGGTGAAGGACTGGGCCGAGATAGCTGAGAACTCGAACGACAGTGTCAACAATGCCGGTTCCCGTGCCAAGAGAATCAAGGTTAGTGGAACGTCTGAAGACCAAGCTAAATCTGCCACCACGAAAGATCCCTTAATGACTGCAATAGAAGCAGCCGGCATGGACCAGGACTTGATAATTTAAGAAAATAACTCCGCAGACACCAAAGCAGCTGATGTGAATCAAGATATTGTAGTCGGGGACAACAACACCACAGGTAGGGAAAGAGTCATGATAGCATTTCCAGAAAAATGTAACCTCTCTCTGGAAAACAAATATACCTGGTATATGGCTCAATTAAAACAACACCCTGAGTGTAGGCCACTCTTTAAGGAAGGGAGGAATGCACCACATATCACATTAATCAATGGTCAGCAGTATAACACAATGATAACAGATGGCTTCCAGGGACAAGTAATGAAACCTATAACTGGCTTACATCGTACTGTGGTCATTTTGATGTACCTACTTACATAAATGTCAATTTATTACAGTGTCCACCAGGATTCCAGTGGCTAAAACGACGGATGGTTGGGAAAAATCCAAGGCCACAACTCCTAGGAGCAGTATCAGGACCTATTGACACAGACACTTTCATCATCGGTGTTGGAAGGAAGAAAGTTGCTCCCTATGTTCCAGAGCCAGACCTGTGTCAAAGGTGTAGCAAATGGGGACACAAAAGTTGGCGATGTCGAGCTACATATGTGCGATGCAGATACTGTGCTGGGGGACATCTCTCAGAGGAGTGCTGGGAAAAGAATCAACAGAAAGTAGCTGTACCACCGAAATGCTGCAACTGTGGAGGTCAACACAGTGCAAGTTCTCCAGTATGCCCTAAAAAACCACGCTACAAGACTCTACCACCAAGTATACCAAGTATACCCACTACTGTTTACCAAACTACTACTCCACCTACAAGATCTGCTTGGAACATCACAGCAATGCAGGAAGAATTTCCACCTTTGCAACAGAGAAAGCAACAACTAATTCTACAACTAAGGTGAGGTCACTATCCATTACTCAGTCAAATAAAGTAAATATAGTGGCTAAAGAGCAGGAACAACTAAGTTTAGCAGTGGACAAATTTACTACATTGTTAAATGAAAGTATAGAGGAATTAAGAGCGGATAGAGTAAGGCTTGAGAGAAAGGTGAAAGAATACACAGACTCTAAATTTAAAGAAGTGCAGGAATTAGTACATCAAAACATACAAAAAGTCCAACAGGAAGTACAGGAATTTGTGCAACAAGACATTCAGAAAGTACATCATGAAGTACAGGAAACTGTGTATCAAGGCATTCAGAAAGTTCATCAAGAAGTAAAGGAAACTGTGCATCAAGAAATACAGAAGGCTAACGGTCAACAAGCAAAGAATATGGAATCTATCATGGAAAAACTTGAAATCTTGAAAAAGCGAGATAAGGAGAGACACGAAAATTACGAGCAGCTATCTAGGAATATAGAACTAATTCTAGAGAAATTTGAAGCCTTCAGAAGAGAAGTCATTGCTAGCCAGAACAATAAACAGTGGCCCCAACCAAAATGATGCAAAACCCTACAATGAATAACAAAATTTTCCATTTATTGACATGGAATGTTAATGGACTAAGAGATAGGGTAACTGATATACATGCATATATTCTTCAACAGAGCCCTGACTTCATAGCTGTACAGGAAACTGGACCAGAGGTGTATGGACTCAGAGGATATTATCAACATATTCTTAGTTGTGATGATGGAAGCAGTAGAGGTATGATTACTTATGTTAAGTCTGGACTTCCAGTTACCTTGGTGGAGAAAGGAGTCAATGGGGGAATAGAATATATCACTGTGTGTCTACATTTATCAAATAACTATATATATATCACTAATATGTATGTTCATTCTGGTGCCCTGTACATTGATAATTTACCTCCGCACATATTAGAAGAAAGTACAATTCTTTTGGGTGATCTTAATGCTAGACATGTAGACCTAGGTAGTTTTAAGACTTCTAATACTAATGGTGTAAGGTGGGTAACCTTTCTTAAAGCTAATAATAATGTACAAATTACTGGTGCCAAAGTCCCTACACATGTTCAGGAAGACTAGATTATGTTGCTTTATTTAATATGCCATTTTGTACGTGTGAAACTAATGTTGTACCATCTCTTCTCAGTGACCACTTTGCCCTTAAGACATATATCACCCTCTCCACAACCAACATAGTACACAGAAAAAGGTTAAGCATCCCCTCAAGTAAATTTCCTGGGCTCCTGATCAATGTTAAGAAATGGTACAGTAATAACAATATTATTTTACAAGATGCCAATGATATTTATCAGGGATTACTTAAAGTAATTAATGAACATGTAGACAACAACAAGACTAGGCAGAAGCACACTCATAATCAAAAGAGATCATATGCACATGACCCTGTTATATTAAATTGTCAGGATACAATGGCAGCCTTACAGAGTAGATGGCAAGCACAGCCAAATGATCATGATGTCAAGAGAGCTATGGGAACAGTTGCTAAACATTTGTCTGAGCTAAAGAGAGACATGAGGAAGAAGTATTAGGATGAGTTTCTAAATAAAATTCGTAACACCAAATCAATACAGGAAGTTTGGTATCACGTTAATAAGGTCAAAGGTAAGAAAACTTCAGTAACCAGTGACTCAAATCCTGCAAAAAAGGTCAAAGAACTCATTAAACAATGGAGTCCTGCTTCTGCTTTGTCTGGTCTGCCTGTTGGACATCAAATTGCTCTGGCAGAGAATAGGTTACGAAGGTTACAATTAGTAAATCATAATGTTAAGTTGGATGATGACACTTGTGTACCTATATCAATAGATGAACTATTATATGCTGTCAAAAGTGGTAAATTAACAGCCCCTGGTGAGGATGGACTTACATATAATATTATAAATGCACTACTGAATATTGACGGGAAAAATCCCATACTAGATATGTTTAATGTGTCTTACAGAAATAGTACGTTACCCCCAGCATGGAAATCAGCCATAATTATACCTGTACCTAAGAGTGATGGGAAATTTCGACCAATCTCACTTACCAGCTGCTTGTGCAAAATGATGGAAAGAATTGTCTTACGTAGGTTAATCTATAAAGTGGGTGATAAAATGTCTGAAAACTTATATGGTTTCATGAAGGGACGTGCTACTAGCGACTGCTTTGTTCATTGCTTAGCTAATACCAGTGCTTCTTGTCAAGTATATGTAGATTTGAAAGGTGCCTTTGATAGATCTAATAAAGAAGTTATACTAGAGGAACTTGTATTGAAGGGAGTCAAAGGAAAGTTATTAGGATGGATACAAGACTATTTGTATAATAGAAAAGGTAAGGTTTGGTTACAGGGAACACTATCAGATGAAGAAACATTCGAGTTAGGTACCCCCCAAGGTGGAGTTCCAAGTCCTATGCTATACAATATACTAATGGATAAAATTGCTAGATATGAATTTACACAGGGTACCAAAGTCATCATTTATGCTGATGACATACTTATTCAATGTGATACACCTAAAACACTTAGCAAGGCTGTGAATGAACTTGAACAACTATGTACATACATGGGGCTTGTCATAAATGAAAACAAAACTAAATTTCAAGCTAAACAGAAAAAGTGTAGGAAACCTACTGTAAATGGTGTAAAAATTGAGCGTGTCCTTAACTACAAATATTTGGGTGTACAATTAGGTTATAGAAATGCTAATTATTGTATTGAATATGTTAAAAATATGTGTGTATCTAGGCTAGCCCCTCTCAGTCTTAGCAAAGAGAGGGTCAGGTGTTGGTGTACCTATACTTCACATGTTTTATATATATATAATACGTTCCCTCATAGATTATGCTTCACTTGTGTTGGTGCAATACAATACACAACAACTTAAATGCTTAGAAGTCGTACAAAATAAGGCAATGAGAATTATTTTAGGGTGTGCTACAACAACTAAGATAGAGGTATTAAGAAGAGAGTTAAGATTACCCAGTATTATTTTAAGAATAGAAGAAATAACGAGTCGAACTGTATGTCGTATAGTGTGTAATGGTACAAACTCTCTCCAAAGAGATATATTAGCATTATATAATGATAATCATGTAACTAACAACCCATATCTTCGCAAAATATGTAAGGTTCTAAGAAAGTTTGATATACCACCTGGAATCCATACAATGTAAAAATTGACATTGAAAAGCTAAGTAAACCTAAGGAACAATGGTATAAATACGAATTAAAAGCACATTTTCTTGACAAATAGTCACAATACCCATGGAAACAGGTGGTACATGTGTACTGTGATGGGTCAGTTGAGGGTACCAAGACAGGATGTGGGGTGTTTATAAGGGAATATTCTTCCTCTGAAGAATTTCAAGATTATGAAATTTCAAAAAGACTACCAAATAATTTGTCATCAACCAGAACTGAACTATATGCTATCTTAGAAGTCTTACATATTATTACGAGTATGGGTAAAAATGTATACTTTTTTGTCGATAGTCGGAGTGCATTATATGAACTTGTATCTTCCTCTCCAGCTGATTGTGATGTTGTTAACAAATGTTTAAATATTATATATAACCTGGAGAGAAACAATACACATATTTATTTGGAATGGGTACCATCCCATATAGGATTGTATTATAATGAAAAAGCAGATAGTCTTGCACGAAATGCAATTAGAGATGTTAACAATATTCCTGGTAATGAATACACATATAAACATGTAAGGTCAATAATAAGATCAAATGTTATTGCTAACATGGATATAGACCTAGATAAATGTTGCGAGATGGGTAGTGTAAGTAGCAAGCATTATAAGGCAGTATTAAATAATACAGAGGAATATCCATATAGTAGACATAGTTCCCAAATGGATTTAGTCACTATGAGACTCAGACTGGGATATAAATATTACTGGGAGGTGTACAGGGAAGCTGAACCTGAGCCCTGTACTTTATGCGCAAGGCCGAGAGGACATTCACTACAACATTATATACAGTATTGCCCAATAATCGATGAATTTAGACCACAGGGACAATGGAACCTCATTGAGCTCATATGCTATTACATAAATAATGATATCTTAACTAAAATTGTAAAAAAAAAAAAACATCCAATGTTTGCTTTCAGATGTTAAATACAACACTGATATTGTAATATAAACATTTTTGATAAAACTGTAATAAACAAATTAAATATAAAATGTATAGGGGTTAGTTGGCAAGACCCAACTCTCTCCTTTGTTGTACATCAACAATACACTTATTTAATTTAATTGAATTGAAAAAACTCATTTGTGGGAACTGGCATAGAACACAGTGGCAACACTGTTGTAGACCGTTAGTCAACGCAACTACAGCAGTGTAAGAGGACATGTAAAGCTGGTGCTGGACTTGTTATACAACCATAATACGAGCAGGAATACAGTTTGTAAATAGTTTAGATTTTCAATAAATTGTGTACCTCCGGTTGCTCAGTAGTGATGATATATACATATAAATTTCTTTTCGGATTCTGTTCCAAGAATACACGAGGTGGCTTGGTCCAGGCAAAAGCATGAATAATGAATTGTGAAATTCAACTTTGTATTGAACTCTTAAGATTTATAGAAATAGCAGTTAAAACAAAATTGCGATTACAACAGACTAAACGTACGATTTGTGTTCGATAAATAGGTGACTATATCGTCATAGTAATAGTAAAGAAATCAAGTTCTTTGCAATGCTATCAACGACAGATCTTCAAGCAATAATCTACCGTAATATCACGTATCTCCTTGGGAAACTGGATCGGAAAGGTATGTACAGTTATTAACATTGTTGAAATGTTCAGTTCAAATTGCACGCTGTGTGTATTGCCAAGATAGGTTCACGGTCCCAGCCACTTCCTGAAGGACAATGTTTCAAAGCCATTGCTGCGGTGATGTATAAACTTTATTTTCTGTTGAACATGTACCAAGGGCCCGACTTGAGGCAGAGGATCGCGATTGAAATAATCTGGAGTCGACCGGAAAATTCTAATGTGGTAAAATTCCAGAAGCACGCAAGCACATTGAAACATGCGTGTCCAAAAGCTCCAAAACTGACTTTACTTACCCTAACAATTTGGTAGAAAAGTATCATTTAAATGCAATAGAGAAGCGCTTGCGTGTTACTTGAGCAACCACGTTTATTTCAATGCAGTACCGAGAGAATTGTGGTTAACTTGTTGGTATAGTGCTATGGAAATTTGTCCAAGCTGGAATGCAAGCCATTTCGTAAGTAACGAAGTCGCGCCGGACGAATGGTACGCCATGTTTATGATAGATGTCGACGTCGAAGAAATGAAAGGATAAATGATGAGATGCATTAAAAGGTTATCCTGTATTAATAGATGGAAGTCAATGACATGGGCGACTATAATAGGCTTAAAGCCAAAAGTGCCACTCAATGGGAGGGACAGCAAAACGGTGGTCTTGTGTGTAGGGGACTTGAACTTGTGTTTAATAACTTTTCCTTTTTCCAGTCGAGGGGGGGGGGCATGCGACTAAATCGCTAGCGAAGGCCAGAAGAAAAACTAAAGTTTAGTGGACGAATAGATGTGTTGTCCCCATTTACTCCGGCCGCAGAAACGAGAGTTGGGGTCTGTACATTAGGCCACGTGGACGTGACCTTTCTTAAAGGTTTGAAATAGCGTTGACCTTAACTTCACTTTAGAATACAGAACGTGCGTTACGAGAATAATGGCTACAACTCTACTTGCGGCCAATCACTAGCGTTTCCTTGTGCGCACGCGCGCTTATTAATGAGAGATGTGCTCATACGTGATTGAATGTTAAAGAAATTAACACTTTCATTAGTTAAGATTAAATCTTAAAACTGAAATTATGCATAGTGGTCTGCCTGGTAATATAACTACTGATAACTCGCATGCACACTATTTTCAGACTCCCCCAGTAGAGTTAATAAACGAGAATAAATAAAAGGTGTGTGTGTGTGGGGGGGGGCTACATTAAGTGTCCCTGTGTAGACACCCGTTGCCAGCCATGTGGGACTTTGCTCCACGGGGTACCCAGGGGATACAACTATCATCACTTGAAATGAGCGACAAACGAGACTTGAAATAAAGTAGATCCCACTTCAAACTACAAACGTGGAATTAATGTTAGAGATTCCACTACTTTAAACGTGACCTAAAACTGACATTTGTACGTGCGTGTGTTTGGGGGGGGGGGGGCGGTGCTTATGCTCTTGCGTGAAACCGGCGCGTAAAGCGTGATGATCGCATGTAATTGGTACCTTTGGGGTCTGTGTAATCGTGTTCGCCCTTTACCATGGCACCTCAAGTTGAAAACGATTTGAACTTTAGTGTAACGGAAGAGCACCATTACCACTTGACGCCGGAACACTTCTGTTGGGGGTAGCACTTCCTTTCGTCAGACAGGAGGCACTGGCTGGGTATAGGAGGGCTCTGGAAGATGCCTCCAAGTCAGCTTGGAGTCCGTTTTGAAGTCGTCCTGAAGCCTGGATGAAGTGCTCAACTCCAAATAAAATTGTGGTGGTTTGAAATTTCTGGCTTAGGTGTTGGTCATATTTTAATTTTATTCATTTTAGTAAATAAGGGCGCCCCTCCCTTTGCTCTCGCCCTCCCCTCCACTCCCCTTCCTCTCGCCCTCCTATCCCCTCCACTTCCTCACGCCCTTCCCTCCCCTTCCTCTCGCCCTCCCCTCCCCTTCCTCTCGCCCTCCCCTCCCCTTCCTCTCGCCCTCCCCTCCCCTCCCCTTCCTCTCCCCTCCCCTCCCCTTCCTCTCGCCCTCCCCTCCCCTTCCTCTCCTCTCGCCCTCCCCTCCCCTCCCCTTCCTCTCGCCCTCCCCTCCCCTTCCTCTCGCCCTCCCCTCCCCTTCCTCTCGCCCTCCCCTTCCTCTCACCCTCCCCTTCCTCTCACCCTCCCCTTCCTCTCACCCTCCCCTTCCTCTCACCCTCCTCTCCTCTCGCCCTCCCCTTCCTCTCGCCCTCCCCTTCCTCTCGCCCTCCCCTCCCCTCTCCTTCCTCTCGCCCTCCCCATCCTCTCGCCCTCCCCTTCCTCTCGCCCTCCCCTCCCCTTCCTCTCGCCCTCCCTTTCCCCTCCCTCTCGCCCTCCCTTTCCCCTCCCTCTCGCCCTCCCTTTCCCCTCCCTCTCGCCCTCCCTTTCCCCTCCCCTCCTCTCGCCCTCCCCTTCCCCTCCCCTCCTCTCGCCCTCCCCTCCTCTCGCCCTCCCCTTCATCTCGCTCTCCCCCCACCTTGCTCTCGCCCTCCCTTTCCCCTCCCATTACCCTCTCCTCACCTTGCTCTCGCCCTCCCTTTCCCCTCCCCTTCCATCCTCTTCCATCCCCTTGCTCTCGCCCTCCCCTTCCCCTTCCCCTTCCCTTCCCCTTCCCTTCCCCTTCCCTTCCCCTCTACTCACCTTGCTCTCGCCCTCCCCTCCCCTTCCTCTTGCTCTCGCCCTCCCCCTCCCCCATGCTCTCGCCCTCCCCTCCCCCTTGCTCTCGCCCTCCCCTCCCCCTTCCTCTCCCCCTCCCCTCCCCTCCCCCTTCCTCTCCCCTTCATCTCGCCCTCCCCTCCCCCTTCCTCTCGCCCTCCCCTCCCCCTTCCTCTCGCCCTCCCCCTTGCTCTCGCCCTCCCCTCCCCCTTCCTCTCGCCCTCCCCTCCTCCCCCTTCCTCTCGCCCTCCCCTCCCCCTTGCTCTCGCCCTCCCCTCCTCCCCCTTGCTCTCGCCCTCCCCTCCTCCCCCTTGCTCTCGCCCTCCCCTCCTCCCCCTTGCTCTCCCCCTCCCCTCCTCCCCCTTGCTCTCACCCTCCCCTCCTCCCCCTTGCTCTCGCCCTCCCCTCCTCCCCCTTGCTCTCGCCCTCCCCTCCTCCCCCTTGCTCTCGCCCTTCCCTCCTCCCCCTTGCTCTCGCCCTTCCCTCCTCCCCCTTGCTCTCGCCCTTCCCTCCTCCCCCTTGCTCTTGCTCTCGCCCTCCCCTCCTCCCCCTTGCTCTCGCCCTCCCCTCCTCCCCCTTGCTCTCCCCCTTCCTCTCGCCCTCCCCTCCTCCCCCTTGCTCTCGCCCTCCCCTCCTCCCCCTTGCTCTCGCCCTCCCCTCCTCCCCCTTGCTCTCGCCCTCCCCTCCTCCCCCTTGCTCTCGCCCTCCCCTCCCCTCCCCCTTGCTCTCGCCCTCCCCTCCCCTCCCCCTTGCTCTCGCCCTCCCCTCCCCTCCCCTTGCTCTCGCCCTCCCCTCCCCTCCCCCTTGCTCTCGCCCTCCTCTCCCCTCCCCCTTGCTCTCGCCCTCCTCTCCCCTCCCCCTTGCTCTCGCCCTCCTCTCCCCTCCCCCTTGCTCTCGCCCTCCTTTCCCCTCCCCCTTGCTCTCGCCCTCCTCTCCCCTCCCTCTTGCTCTCGCCCTCCTCTTCCCTCCCCCTTGCTCTCCCCCTCCTCTCCTCTCCCCTCCCCCTTGCTCTCGCCCTCCCCTCCCCTCCCCCTTCCTCTCGCCCTCCCCTCCCCTCCCCCTTCCTCTCCCCTCCCCTCCCCTCCCCCTTCCTCTCGCCCTCCCCTCCCCTCCCCCTTCCTCTCGCCCTCCCCTCCCCTCCCCCTTCCTCTCGCCCTCCCCTCCCCTCACCCTTCCTCTCGCCCTCCCCTCCCCCTTCCTCTCGCCCTCCCCTCCCCCTTCCTCTCGCCCTCCCCTCCCCCTTCCTCTCGCCCTCCCCTCCCCTTTCCTCTTGCCCTCCCCTCCCCTCCCCCTTGCTCTCGCCCTCCCCTCCCCTTCCTCTTGCCCTCCCCTCCCCTCCCCCTTGCTCTCGCCCTCCCCTCCCCTCCCCTCCCCCTTGCTCTCGCCCTCCCCTCCCCTCCCCCTTGCTCTCGCCCTCCCCTCCCCCTTGCTCTCGCCCTCCCCTCCCCTCCCCCTTGCTCTCGCCCTCCCCTCCCCCTTGCTCTCGCCCTCCCCTCACCTCCCCCTTGCTCTTGCCCTCCCCTCACCTCCCCCTTGCTCTCGCCCTCCCCTCACCTCCCCCTTGCTCCCGCCCTCCCCTCACCTCCCCCTTGCTCCCGCCCTCCCCTCCCCCCTGCTCTCGCCGTCCCCCTCCCTCCCCTCCCCTTACTCTCGCCGTCCCCCTCCCTCCCCTCCCCCCTCCCCTCCCCTCCCCTTACTCTCGCCGTCCCCCTCCCTCCCCTTACTCTCGCTGTCCCCCTCCCTCCCCTCCCCTTACTCTCGCCGTCCCCCTCCCCTCCCCCTTGCTCTCGCCCTCCCCTCCCCTCCCCCTTGCTCTCGCCCTCCCCTCCCCTCCCCCTTGCTCTCGCCCTCCCCTCCCCTCCCCCTTGCTCTCGCCCTCCTCTCCCCTCCCCCTTGCTCTCGCCCTCCTCTCCCCTCCCCCTTGCTCTCGCCCTCCTCTCCCCTCCCCCTTGCTCTCGCCCTCCTTTCCCCTCCCCCTTGCTCTCGCCCTCCTCTCCCCTCCCTCTTGCTCTCGCCCTCCTCTCCCCTCCCCCTTGCTCTCCCCCTCCTCTCCCCTCCCCCTCCTCTCCCCTCCCCCTCCTCTCCTCTCCCCTCCCCCTTGCTCTCGCCCTCCCCTCCCCTCCCCCTTCCTCTCGCCCTCCCCTCCCCTCCCCCTTCCTCTCCCCTCCCCTCCCCCTTCCTCTCGCCCTCCCCTCCCCTCCCCCTTCCTCTCGCCCTCCCCTCCCCTCCCCCTTCCTCTCGCCCTCCCCTCCCCTCCCCCTTCCTCTCGCCCTCCCCTCCCCTCCCCCTTCCTCTCGCCCTCCCCTCCCCTCCCCTTCCTCTCGCCCTCCCCTCCCCTCCCCCTCCTCCCCCTTCCTCTCGCCCTCCCCTCCCCCTTCCTCTCGCCCTCCCCTCCCCCTTCCTCTCGCCCTCCCCTCCCCTCCCCTTGCTCTCGCCCTCCCCTCCCCTCCCCCTTGCTCTCGCCCTCCCCTCCCCCTTCCTCTCGCCCTCCCCTCCCCTCCCCCTTGCTCTCGCCCTCCCCTCCCCTCCCCCTTGCTCTCGCCCTCCCCTCCCCTCCCCCTTGCTCTCGCCCTCCCCTCCCCCTTGCTCTCGCCCTCCCCTCCCCTCCCCCTTGCTCTCGCCCTCCCCTCCCCTCCCCCTTGCTCTCGCCCTCCCCTCCCCTCCCCCTTGCTCTCGCCCTCCCCTCCCCTCCCCTCCCCCTTGCTCTCGCCCTCCCCTCCCCCTTGCTCTCGCCCTCCCCTCACCTCCCCCTTGCTCTCGCCCTCCCCTCACCTCCCCCTTGCTCTCGCCCTCCCCTCACCTCCCCCTTGCTCTCGCCCTCCCCTCACCCCCTTGCTCTCGCCCTCCCCTCCCCCTTGCTCTCGCCCTCCCCTCACCCCCTTGCTCTCGCCCTCCCCTCACCCCCTTGCTCTCGCCCTCCCCTCACCTCCCCCTTGCTCCCGCCCTCCCCTCCCCCTGCTCTCGCCGTCCCCCTCCCTCCCCTCCCCTTACTCTCGCCGTCCCCCTCCCTCCCCTCCCCCCCTCCCCTCCCCTCCCCTTACTCTCGCCGTCCCCCTCCCTCCCCTTACTCTCGCCGTCCCCCTCCCTCCCCTCCCCTTACTCTCGCCGTCCCCCTCCCTCCCCTCCCCTTGCTCTCGCCGTCCCCCTCCCTCCCCTCCCCTTGCTCTCGCCGTCCCCCTCCCTCCCCTCCCCTTGCTCTCGCCGTCCCCCTCCCTCCTCTCCCCTCCCCTCCCTTCCCCCTTGCTCTCGCCCTCCCCTCCCCCCTGCTCGCGCCCTCCCCTCCCCCCTGCTCGCGCCCTCCCCTGCTCTCGCCCTCCCCTCCCCTCCCCCCTGCTCTCGCCCTCCCCTCCCCTCCCCTCCCCCTGCTCTCGCCCTCCCCTCCCCTCCCCCTGCTCTCGCCCTCCCCTCCCCTCCCCCTGCTCTCGCCCTCCCCTCCCCTCCCCCTGCTCTCGCCCTCCCCTCCCCTCCCCCTGCTCTCGCCCTCCCCTCCCCATCCCTCTGCTCTCGCCCTCCCCTCCCCTCCCCCCTGCTCGCGCCCTCCCCTCCCCTCCCCCCTGCTCGCGCCCTCCCCTCCCCTCCCCCCTGCTCGCGCCCTCCCCTCCCCCCTGCTCGCGCCCTCCCCTTCCCCTCGCCCTCACCTCCCTCCCCCTTCTTGCCCTCCCCTCCCCCTTGCTCTCGCCCTCCCCTCCCCTCCCCCTTGCTCTCGCCCTCCCCTCCCCCTTCCACTCGCTCTCCCTTCCCCCTTCCTCTCCCCTCCCCCTTCCTCTCCCCTCCCCCTCCCCTCCCCTCCTTCCTCTCGCCCTCCCCTCCCCTTCCTCTCGCCCTCCCCTCCCCTTCCTCTCGCCCTCCCCTCCCCTTCCTCTCGCCCTCCCCTCCCCTCCCCTTCCTCCTGCCCTCCCCTCCCCTTCCCTTCCTCCTGCCCTCCCCTCCCCTTGCTCTCGCCCTCCCCTGCTCCTGCGCTCGCCCTCCCCTGCCCTTCCTCTCGCCCTCCCCTCCCTTGCCCCTGCTCTCGCCCTCCCCTCCCTTGCCCTTGCTCTCGCCCTCCCCTCCCTTGCCCTTGCTCTCGCCCTCCCCTCCCTTGCCCTTGCTCTCGCCCTCCCCTCCCCTCCCCCTGCTCTCGCCCTCCCCTTCCTCGCGCCCTCCCCTCCCCCTTCCTCTCGCCCTCCCCTCCCCCTTCCTCTCGCCCTCACCTCCTCCTTCCTCTCGCCCTCACCTCCTCCTTCCTCTCGCCCTCACCTCCTCCTTCCTCTCGCCCTCCCCTCCCCCTTCCTCTCGCCCTCCCCTCCCCCTTCCTCTCGCCCTCCCCTCCCCCTTCCTCTCGCCCTCCCCTCCCCTTCCTCTCGCCCTCCCTCCCCCTTCCTCTCGCCCTCCCCTCCCCCTTCCTCTCGCCCTCCCCTCCCCCTTCCTCTCGCCCTCCCCTCCCCCTTCCTCTCGCCCTCCCCTCCCCCTTCCTCTCGCCCTCCCCTCCTTCCTCTCGCCCTCCCCTCCCCCTTCCTCTCGCCCTCCCCTCCCCCTTCCTCTCACCCTCCCCTCCTTCCTCTCGCCCTCCCCTCCTTCCTCTCGCCCTCCCCTCCTTCCTCTCGCCCTCCCCTCCCCCTTCCTCTCGCCCTCCCCTCCCCCTTCCTCTCGCCCTCCCCTCCCCCTTCCTCTCGCCCTCCCCTCCCCCTTCCTCTCGCCCTACCCTCCCCTCCCCCTTCCTCTCGCCCTCCCCTCCCCTCCCCCTTCCTTTCGCCCTCCACCTCCCCTCCCCCTTCCTTTCGCCCTCCACCTCCCCTCCCCCTTCCTCTCGCCCTCCACCTCCCCTCCCCCTTCCTCTCGCCCTCCACATCCCCTCCCCCTTCCTCTCGCCCTCCACATCCCCTCCCCCTTCCTCTCGCCCTCCACCTCCCCTTCCCCTTCCTCACGCCCTCCCCTCCCCTTCCTCTCGCCCTCCCCTCCCTTTCCTCTCGCCCTCCCCCTCGCCCTCCCCTCCCTTTCCTCTCGCCCTCCCCTCCCCCATCCTCTCGCCCTCCCCTCCCTTCCTCTCCCCTCCCTTCCCCTCCCCTTCCTCTCCCCTCCCTTCCCCTCCCCTTCCTCTCGCCCTCCCCTCCCCCTTCCTCTCGCCTTCCCCTCCCCCTTCCTCTCGCCTTCCCCTCCCCCTTCCTCTCGCCTTCCTCTCGCCCTCCCCTCCCCCTCCCCTCCCCCTTTCTCTCACCCTTCCTTCCCCCTTCCTCTCGCCCTCCCTTCCCCCTTCCTCTCGCCCTCCCTTCAACCTTCCTCTCGCCCTCCCTTCAACCTTCCTCTCGCCCTCCCCTCCCCCTTCCTCTCGCCCTCCCCTCCCCCTTCCTCTCGCCCTCCCCTCCCCCTTCCTCTCGCCCTCCCCTCCCCCTTCCTCTCGCCCTCCCCTCCCCTTCCTCTCGCCCTCCCCTCCCCTTCCTCTCGCCCTCCCCCTTCCTCTCGCCCTCCCCCTTCCTCTCGCCCTCCCCTCCCCTCCCCCTTCCTCTCGCCCTCCCCTCCCCTCCCCGTTCCTCTCGTTCTCTCCTCCCCCTTCCTGTCGCCCTCCCTCCCCTCCCCCTTCCTCTCACCCTCCGTTCCCTTCCTCTCCCCCTTCCTCTCGCCCTCCCCTCCCCCTTCCTCTCGCCCTCCTCTCGCCCTGCCCTCCCCTCCCCCTTCCTCTCGCCCTCCCCCCTTCCTCTCGCCCTCCCCCCCTTCCTCTCGCCCTCCCCCCCTTCCTCTCGCCCTCCCCCCCTTCCTCTCGCCCTCCCCTCCCCCTTCCTCTCGCCCTCCCCTCCCCCTTCCTCTCGCCCTCCCCTCCCCTTCCTCTCGCCCTCCCCTCCCCTTCCTCTCGCCCTCCCCTCCCCTTCCTCTCGCCCTCCCCTCCCCTTCCTCTCGCCCTCCCCTCCCCTTCCTCTCGCCCTCCCCCCCTTCCTCTCGCCCTCCCCTCCCCCCCTTCCTCTCGCCCTCCCCTCCCCCCCTTCCTCTCGCCCTCCCCTCCCCTCCCTCCCTTCCTCTCGCCCTCCCCTCCCCCTTCCTCTCGCCCTCCCCTCCCCTCCCCCTTCCTCTCGCCCTCCCCTCCCCTCCCCTACCCTTCCTCTCGCCCTCCCCTCCCCTTGCCTACCCTTTCTCTCGCCCTCCCCTCCCCTGCCCTTGCTCTCGCCCTCCCCTCCCCTTGCCTACCCTTTCTCTCGCCCTCCCCTGCCCTTGCTCTTGCCCTGCCCTGCCCTTGCTCTCGTCCTCCCCTCCCCTGCCCTTGCTCTCGCCCTCCCCTCCCCTGCCCTTGCTCTCGCCCTCCCCTCCCCTGCCCTTGCTCTCGCCCTCCCCTCCCCTTGCCTGCCCTTGCTCTCGCCCTCCCTTCCCCTCCCCTCCCTTGCCCCTGCTCTCGCCCTCCCCTCCCCTCCCCTGCCCTTGCTCTCGCCCTCCCCTCCCCTGCCCTTGCTCTCGCCCTCCCCTCCCCTGCCCTTGCTCTCGCCCTCCCCTCCCCTGCCCTTGCTCTCGCCCTCCCCTCCCCTCCCCTTGCTCTCGCCCTCCCCTCCCCTCCCCTGCCCTTGCTCTCGCCCTCCCCTCCCCTGCCCTTGCTCTCGCCCTCCCCTCCCCTGCCCTTGCTCTCGCCCTCCCCTCCCCTGCCCTTGCTCTCGCCCTCCCCTCCCCTCCCCTGCCCTTGCTCTCGCCCTCCCCTCCCCTGCCCTTGCTCTCGCCCTCCCCTCCCCTTGCTCTCGCCCTCCCCTCCCCTCCCCTGCCCTTGCTCTCGCCCTCCCCTCCCCTCCCCTGCCCTTGCTCTCGCCCTCCCCTCCCCTCCCCTCCCCTGCCCTTGCTCTCGCCCTCCCCTCCCCTGCCCTTGCTCTCCCCCTCCCCTCCCCTGCCCTTGCTCTTGCCCTCCCCTCCCCTGCTCTTGCTCTTGCCCTCCCCTCCCCTCCCCTGCTTTTGCCCTCCCCTCCCCTCCCCTCCCCTTGCTCTCGCGCTCCCCTTCCCTTGCTCTCGCCCTCCTCTCCCCTCCCATCCCTTTGCTCTCGCCCTCCCCTCCCATCCCCTTGCTCTCGCGCTCCCCTCCCCTCCCATCCCCTTGCTCTCGCGCTCCCCTCCCCTCCCATCCCCTTGCTCTCGCCCTCCCCTCCCCTCCCATCCCCTTGCTCTCGCCCTCCCCTCCCCTCCCCTCCCCTTGCTCTCGCCCTCCCCTCCCCTCCCCTTGCTCTCGCCCTCCCCTCCCCTCCCCTCCCCTTGCTCTCGCCCTCCCCTCCCCTCCCATCCCCTTGCTCTCGCCCTCCCCTCCCCTCCCCTTGCTCGCGCCCTCCCCTCTCCTCCCCTTGCTCGCGCCCTCCCCTTGTTCTCGCCCTCCCCTCCCCTCTCATCCCCTTGCTCTCGCCCTCCCCTCCCCTCCCATCCCCTTGCTCTCGCCCTCCCCTCCCCTTGCTCTCGCCCTCCCCTCCCCTTGCTCTCGCCCTCCCCTCCCCTTGCTCTCGCCCTCCCCTCCCCTTCCATCCCCTTGCTCTCGCCCTCCCCTCCCCTCCCCTTGCTCTCGCCCTCCCCTCTCCTCCCCTTGCTCTCGCCCTCCCCTCTCCTCCCCTCCCCTCCCCTTGCTCTCGCCCTCCCCTCCCCTCCCCTTGCTCTCGCCCTCCCCTCCCCTTGCTCTCGCCCTCACTCCCCTCCCCCTCCCCCTTGCTCTCGCCCTCCTCTCCCCTCCCCGTCTCCCCTCCCCTCCCCTTGCTCTCGCCCTCCCCTCCCCTGCCCTTGCTCTCTCCCTCCCCTCCCCTCCCCCTGCTCGCGCCCTCCCCTCCCCTCCCCCTGCTCGCGCCCTCCCCTCCTCTCCCCTTGCTCGCGCCCTCCCCTCCTCTCCCCTTGCTCGCGCCCTCCCCTCCTCTCCCCTTGCTCGCGCCCTCCCCTCCTCTCCCCTTGCTCTCGCCCTCCCCTCCTCTCCCCTTGCTCTCGCCCTCACCTCCTCTCCTCTCCCCTTGCTCTCGCCCTCACCTCCTCTCCTCTCCCCTTGCTCTCGCCCTCACCTCCCCTCCTCTCCCCTTGCTCTCGCCCTCCCCTCCCCTCCTCTCCCCTTGCTCTCGCCCTCCCCTCCCCTCCCTTTCCTGTCGCCCTCCCCTCCCCTCCCCTTGCTGTCGCCCTCCCCTCCCCTCCCCTCACTCTCGCCCTGCCCTGCCCTCCCCTCCCTTTGCTCTCGCCCTGCCCTGCGCTCCCCTCCCTTTGCTCTCGCCCTGCCCTCCCCTCCCCTCCCCTTGCTCTCGCCCTGCCCTCCCCTCCCCTTGCTCTCGCCCTGCCCTCCCCTCCCCTTGCTCTCGCCCTCCCCTCCCCTCCCCGTGCTCTCGCCCTCCCCTCCCCTCCCCGTGCTCTCGCCCTCCCCTCCCCTCCCCGTGCTCTCGCCCTCCCCTCCCCTCCCCGTGCTCTCGCCCTCCCCTCCCCTCCCCTTGCTCTCCCTCTCCCCTCCCCTTCCCTCCCCTCCCCTCCCCTCCCCTTGCTCGCGCCCTCCCCTCCCCTCTCCTTGCGCCGCCCTCCCCTTCCCTCCCCTCCCCTTGCTCTTGCCCTCCCTTTCCCTCCCCTCCCCTCCCCTTGCTCTCGACCTCCCTTCCCCTCCCCTCCCCTCCCCTTGCTCTCGACCTCCCTTCCCCTCCCCTTGCTCTCCCCTCCCCTCCCCTCCCCTTGCTCTCCCCTCCCCTCCCCTCCCCTTGCTCTCGCCCTCCTCTCCCCTCCCCTTGCTCTCTGCCTCTTTTCCCCTCCCCTCCCCGTGCTATCGCCCTCCTCACCCCTCCCCGTGCTCTCGCTCTCCTCGTTCTATCGCCCTCCTCACCCCTCCCCGTGCTCTCGCCCTCCTCTCCCCTCCCCGTGCTCTCGCCCTCCTCTCCCCTCCCCGTGCTCTCGCCCTCCTCTCCCCTCCCCGTGCTCTCGCCCTCCTCTCCCCTCCCCGTGCTCTCGCCCTCCTCTCCCCTCCCCGTGCTCTCGCCCTCCTCTCCCCTCCCCGTGCTCTCGCCCTCCTCTCCCCTCCCCATGCTCTCGCCCTTCCCTCCCCTCCCCATGCTCTCGCCCTCCTCTCCCCTCCCCATGCTCTCGCCCTTCCCTCCCCTCCCCATGCTCTCGCCCTTCCCTCCCCTCCCCGTGCTCTCGCCCTCCTCTCCCCTCCCCGTGATCGCGCCCTCCTCTCCCCTCCCCGTACTCCCTCTCTCCTCTCCCCTCCCCGTGCTCCCGCCCTCTTCTCCCCTCCTCTTGCTCTCGCCCTGCCCTGCCCTCCCCTCCCCTCCCCTTGCTCTCTCCCTGCCCTCCTCTTCCTTACCCTTGCTCTCGCCCTGCCCAGCCCTCGACTTGCTCTCGCCCTGCCCTGCCCTCCACTTGCTCTCGCCTTGCCCTGCCCTCCCCTGCCCTTGCTCTCGCCCTGCCCTCCCCTCCCCTTGCTCTCGCCCTGCCCTGTCCTCCCCTCCCTTTGCTCTCGCCCTGCCCAGCCCTCCCCTCCCCTCCCCTTGCTCTCGCCCTGCCCAGCCCTCCCCTCCCCTCACCTTGCTCTCGCCCTGCCCAGCCCTCCCCTCCCCTTGCTCTCGCCCTGCCCAGCCCTCCCCTCCCCTTGCTCTCGCCCTGCCCTCCCCTCCCCTGCCCTCCCCTTGCTCTCATGGTTCATGGTTGTCTTTTAAGGTTCATCAGCACACTAACGAAATCGTGAGATTGAATATAGCGAGGGGAGGGAGAGGGAGTACTATTTAGTGCGTGAGGGTTAGAAGGCGGCGATATGCTGAGGTGGTGGTCGTCCGGTGGGCCTTCGTCGGGAAGGATTTGGCCAAGTCTGTGCTAAAACTCTGCATTCATCTCTTACGAAGTGGGAAGCGAGAAACCGCAGGTAGCGCCGGTTTGACAAAAAAAAAAAAGGAAAATAAGACAAACGTTTGTGCGCATCAGCCTGGCCACAGAGAAGTTATAAATGAAAAAAAAATGAACAAGGAAAAAACAACAAAATGGCATCTTAATGTTACATAACTTCTCTTCTGTGTCCTCTCTCATCTCCTGTCCTTTCCCCCCTCTCTTCTGTCCTCTCTCCCCTCTCCTGTCTGTCCTCTCTCTCTCCCGTCTCCCCTCTGTCCTCCGGCCGGTAAGTAAGGGGAAAGATCCTTGGAGACCGTAACCCAATGAATATTTTCTACCACCTGTATATTCCAAATGGTCGGCAGTACTCGGCGCCCTATCTAGACGTGATAGTTTCTGGTCGTATCTCCATTATTTCCCACGCTGTTAATGATGGTTACAATCGAAAGATGGTCCTGGGTTCACGTGGCGACGCTTTGATCATGGACGCTGGAGATGAGTTTGGTGGACGCTACGGGCGCGCATGCGCCTCGCGGCCTCGACACTCCCAAAATTGCTCATTTTTTATACGAAATTTATAGTCTTATATAGGAGTATGGGCTCCTCAACTTCACCTGCTAGGGCTTGTTTTTTAAGTTGTGCATTTTCACGAACGAGCCTAAATTCGAAATGAGGATCGCTAAAAACGCGCACCTACGAAAAATCGAAGTTCAAATTTCGCGCGTCTCAGTGACGATGTTTACCACAAACTGAAGCCGAACATGGTATTCATCGAGCAAGTCTACCTCGTTCCAGGGCAACTGCATAAAAAGGCGGAACCTATTTTTTCTCCCACTTGTGGAGACGGGTAAGTCTCTTTCAATATTCACATGTAAATGGATTAGTGTCGTGATTCAATTCCAACAGTATGAAAAAAGTGATCGCCTAGCAGACACGGAGAAAATTTAGGAGTAGGCCTATTTGCTTGCCTGCAAATATATATTACCGTATATATATATATATATATAATATATATATATATATATATATATATATATATATATATATATATATATATACACACACACACACACATTATAATAACAATAATATAACAACCTCCTAGGGCCCCTATCTACTGCTCGGCAGAGCATGTGGTTACCAATAATACAGAAGTTGGATATTGCATATATTATATACATACACCCAGGGCCCTCACATGGGGGGGGGGTATGCCCTGGGGCGACAATTTAGTCTGGACATGCCGCCTACTACAAGGCTTACAAAATAATTGTAGTAAAATGAGGTCAAAGGAGCCCTGAATATTTGACCGTAATATACTAATTTTGCATTAGAATCAACTGAATATGAAACATTTTTTTCCCTTACCCATTCTGCAGTAGGGACATTAAATACGAATGTTAAATTTTCATTATTTTGCAAACCAATAGGTGAAACAGGCCGTAAGGGATGGTGATGGGGAAGGGGGGGGGGACATCACTGCAAACTGCCCAGGGGTGGCACTTAGGCATGTAAGGGTTCTGCATACACCAAAGGCTCCCCCCCCCCTTACATGGGAGGTAGTCAGAAAACGAAGGCATAGAAATCACTCCCACCCATTCCATCCCCTACATACTCCACTCCCCTCTACCCTCTTCCCTCCCTCTTATTTTGGCACCTCCTGGATGACGGGTCATCCCTGCATTTTGCCCACCTGGGTCAGAAGCGGTGTCGCAAGACGCAGCACATCCACAGCAAGGCCACTTCATTAAATCGGCAAACCCCTCTCATCCCCTCGTGCAAAAAATACTGGGAGAAATCCCTTTGGGCCTGCGTCAATTTATTTCTCAAATCCCTCGCCCCCATCCCCCCCACCGCACTCCCCTTCATGCATCAGAGCATCATCCACACACAACCATTCTCCATTCACCCCTATCTACTGTCCTCTCCTGTCTTCAACATATGTTACCCTTTCTCAGTGCCAGAGGCGACTCCAGGTCATCAACATCACTCGGGCTCATCACAGATTTCGCCTAAGACACATGCATAAATGAAGGTAAGAGACGTAATGCACACCGTAGACTTTTACCTCTACCAAGCTAATACGTATTAGCCCGAGTTACTGGACAGTTTTATGTTCCTTTAAGAATATTGTATAATTTAAATCTTACATTAGAATTTAAATCCTAAGCTCTGTAGAAATCTATTGTTTCAAGGAAACATTGAATTTGAATTGCTTTTAATTCTTAGAATTATAGATAACAACTTGGGCCGGTAAGCTCTGAGCCCGAGCGCATCATCAACTCAAGAGATGCCAGTTAGTCTTTTACCCAGCTTACCAAGCTAATTTGTATTAGCCCAAGTTACTGGACAGTTTTCCGTTCCTTTAAGAATATTGTAGAATTGAGATCTTTCATACATTGGAATTTAAATCCTAAGCTCTGTTGAAATCTATTGTTTCAAGGAAACATTGAATTTGAATTACTTTTAAATTCTTACAATTATAGATAACAAGGCGGAGGCAGGATTCGGAAAAGCGGCGGAGGCAGGATCTGGAAAAGCTCTGATTGGCCGAGCCGAGAAGCAGCTCGACTATCATTGGGTGACGAGTCAGGCGCGTTATATAGGAGCAATATTTATATTCTGACACAGCCCACCTAGAGTAGACAAATCCCAGACGCTGAACTAAAATATATGAACTGTGGCCAGGTGAAATGAATGGAGCCCGAGCTAACTGACTGTAATTACTTGTTCATTTTAGAAAATCTAATAATCGGGCTAAGCCCGAGTAGCCTGACGGCCAGAGTCGCCACTGCTCAATGCCCCTTTTACCCCATCCATCCATCTCATCCTAAGTTAGCCCCTTATCACTCCTTCAACTCTGCCTTTCACACCTTTTACTAGTCTTCCTTCACTCGTGCTTTTCATGTTTCCAAACCATCCCAATACTCTTCCATCAACCCTATCTCCCAACTCCCTGGAGCTGCAGCGTCTACGTCGTGAGACCACCCCCCAACCCCAAGAGTTGGGGGCCAAACAGCAGCAACCACCCTTGGCCATCAGCTCTACGCAAGTGGCACCGATCCCCAAGAGGAGCTACGCCTGCCTTGGGGAGTACCACAATCCTTTTTCCCAACATGTAATGTTACGTTTTTTCTGCACCGAGGTGTGATTTTCCGGCGATCACCCCTCTTCTCCTACTTTTAGCCGGAGATGTAGAGAGCAATCCTGGGCCCACAACAAAATACACATGCCCAACATGCTCTAAACCCATTACTTCGAGCAGACAGACAAAGGGCTCAGTTCAGTGCAATATGTGCAAAAACTGGGCCCACCTCACTTGTACAACACTTGCTGACACAAACCAATACACAAACGGTTGGACATGTTCTACCTGCCCTCCAGTAACCCCACTCCCACCTCTCCAACCACAGCCAGCACCCTTACCCACTCCCAATTTCCCTTTGCCCTTACCCCCGATCAGTACTCCCCTTCCTTTGTCCCCGATCTCTCCTTTCCCCCCCTCTAACCCAGATCCTACACCTTCCCCATTACCACCCCAACCTCAACCCCAAACGGCAACATACAACACATACAAAACAAACAACATCAACATATTACAACACAACATTGCCGGTATTAACACGAAAAAACATGAACTTGAACACTTTCTTAAACAACACAACATACACATTGCGATTATACAAGAAACAAAACTAAGACACTGACACAAAACACCATCATTTCATAATTACACCACCATCAGACAAGACCGGACCGACGGCAATGGCGGTGGACTCATCACCCTGATCTGTCACTCCATCTGTTTTGTGGACACAAGTGCCACAACCAAAATTCTCCTCCCTACCACAGATAACACAACAGAAATCCAATCCATTCGAATCCGCACAGGCAACAAATCAACACTGACAATAGTTAACATGTACATTCCCCCCACAATCATACCCCACAGTTCCAAACACCTTCAGGCCTCAATTTAGCCAACTAGCCTCAATCCCTAACCTGATCATGGGTGGTGACTTCAACGCCAAGTCGTCTGCCTGGTATGTCGACAACCCTGACACAGACAGAGGGCTTGATATACAGACTCAATTTGACACATTGACTATCATGAACAACACACATAATCATACACATATCCCACACCAAGCCCTCTACACTCCCTCCTCTCCTGATATCACCTTCTGCTCCCCCTGCCTAACCCCAACAACATCATGGAGAGTGGTCGGAAGCCTTTGTTCTGACCACCTTCCAATCATCATCACCACCAAAACAAGATGCACCCCAGTTGGCCACAGACACACATACACCAATTACAAGAGAGCTAACTGGGAAGCTTTTACTAAAGAGACAGAACAACATTTTGAAACACTTAACAGTACACCAATCACAAACATAAACAATGCTGTGCACACTTTTAATACAATCATACAAAACGCAGACAAGAGATACATCCCTAGAGGCAACAGAAAATCACACAACCCCAACTTCACACCAGAAATCCAAGACCTCATCAGATAATGTGACACACTTAAACACGATACCCCCACACCTATCCCTCAAAACATAGCAGACCAAATACAAACACTAAACACTGTGATTGCTAATAAAATACACAAACAAAAAACACAAAATTGGCAAAACTTTATCCATGCACTTGATCACAAAACAAACACCAGCAAATTGTACAAAACACTCAACAGCATTACACTATCCAACAGTAACACTACACGCTGTCTCGCAGCAATAATCACAACAACAGATAATCTACCCTCAAACAGACAACAAGCAAATGCACTCATACGTCATTTTGCACAGACAAGCCATCTCACTTCTCACACTGACGACTGACGCACCATTCGACGTAAGAAAGACTTCCCCACATACTCAGACTATACACCCTTCATAGACAGTCAGACAAAACTCATAATACATAATCTCAAGCACTCATCTGCTTGTGGCCCTGTTAACATAAGCAACATCCACCTAAAACACATTGGACCACAAGGTATACACGCACTCACAAACATTGCAAACTACAGCTATTCACACAACACTATACCTGACATCTGGAAGCATGGTAAAATAATCACCATTCCAAAACCGAACAAAGACCCAACAATCCCAACATCGCACCGCCCAATCACACTTCTCTGCACCCTCTCTAAAGTCATTGAACGCCTAATACTTAAACTTGTCACACCTACGCAGACGACATAACAATCACATGCACACATCGTAACACAGACAAAGCTGCAGAAATAATCCAGCCATACCTTGACGCACTTAACACATGGTTCATCACAAACAGACTTAAAATAGCTCCAACCAAATCTACAGCAACACTTCTCACCAACTGGACAAAAGAACACAAATACATACCTCATCTCTACATCAACAACACTCTAATACCACACACAAACACACCGAAAATTCTTGGTGTAACATACGATACATCCATGTCTTTCAAACAACACATCACAAACAAAAAACAAATGCACACCCAGACTTAACGCACTTAAGTCAATCACTGGAACAACATTTGGACAAAACAAAGAAACTAATATAACAATATACAAACAATGCATACGCTCAGTGTTGAATTATGCAAGTCCTGCATGGGCTCCTAATCTCAGTGAGACACACCACAACACCCTTCAAATCATACAAAACAAAGCCCTAAAAACAATTACAGGTTGCACAAATACAACACCAACAGACCATTTACACCATGAAACAAAAGTCCTCAAAGTCAAGGACCACCTCGACATGAAAGGCACACAAACACTTGCCGCAGCCACCACAAACACATCACACCCGCTACACTACATAGCAGAACACCCACACACACCGAGAAACATTAAAACAACACCCAAAGACCTTTATTACGCACAAATAATCTCTTCTCTTCCTCCACAACCACCAAATACCAGCCTTCGGAATTATATTCATAATCATATCACTCACCGCTCCATTAACACACAGAAAGACAACACACTGCTGCATGCCAGACCCCCTGATATCCACCCTTCTGAATCCTCTCTCCCACAAAAGGACAGAGTCCACTTGGCCAGACTGCGGTGCAGCCACCACCCAGCACTTCTAAGCTACCAGAAGAGGCTGGATGACTGCATTGTGAACAGCTGCCCAGGGTGTAACACTTCACCCCATACCATACAACACATAATGGAAGACTGCATTATACACAATCATGCACGCAAACAACACAACATACACTCAATAAAGGATTTGTGGGAAAACCCAGTTTCGGCTATGGCATTCCTTGGGGAGACGGGACTGCTCGGACAGACAGTCTAGGGAACGACAACAACAGGCTGTAAGGGAAAGAGATGGGAAATGGTGATGGGGGAGGGGGGGGGCATCACTGAAAACTTTGCCTAGGGGTGGCACTTAGGCATGTAAGGGTTCTGCATACACCAAAGGCTCCCCCCCCCCCTTACATGGGAGGTAGCCAGAAAATGAAGGCATAGAAATCACTCCCACCCATTCCATCCCCTACATACTCCACTCCCCTCTACCCTCTTCCCTCCCTCTTATTTTGGCACCTCCTGGATGACGGGTCATCCCTGCATCTTGTCCACTGCCCTGGGTCAGAAGCGGTGTCGCAAGACACAACACATCCACAGCAAGGCCGCTTTATTAAATCTGTAAACCCCTCTCATCTCCTCATGCAGAAAATACTGGGAGAAATCCCTCCAGGCTGCGTCAATTTATTTTTCATAATTCCTCACCCCCCCATCCCCCACCACACTCCCCCTCGTGCATCACAGCATCATCTATACAACCATTCTTCATTCACCCCTATCTGTCCTCTCCTGTCTTTCTTCAATAGATGTTACCCTTTCTCAATGCCCCTTTTACCCCATCCATCCATCTCCTCCTAAGTCAACCCTTTGTTTACTCCTTCCACCTCTGTCTTCCACACCTTTTACTAGTCTTTCTTCAATCATGCTTTTCATGTTTCCAAACCATATCAATACTTTCATCAACCCTATCTCCCAATTCCCTTTCCACCCATGTTCTCCTTGCCTCACTTCTCTATCTAGCTTAGTAACCCCTATCATACTTAACGGGCATTTCATCTCGCATTCAAACTCCTCTTCCTCTTATGTTCCAAGTTTGTCCCATACAGTGCTGTTGGCACAGTCAATCATGCACTCCTCTTAGCATCCATTCCCAAATGTCTATTTCTCGTTACACTTTTTAATCCCCCCAAGGCATTTACTCGCTACTTTCAATCTACATTATACCTCCACTTCTTGCTTTCCCACCACATTCGCACTGAAGTATCTAAAACTATCCACTTCCAGTCTTATTCGGTACTCTCTCCCAGTCTGCTGCCACTCCTTGTACATATCATCACCTTACATTTATCCACATTTTTCTTGCACTTCTTTCGCACACCTTCCCAAACTGTCACTAACTTCCTCAATACCTCCTGATCTTGGTACAAGCAGTCATTGGCAAAAAACTGATTTATCTCTCACTTTTCTCAATTTTCTTTAACCATCTCCAATCCCTGACCCACGACCCTTGCTCTCGCACCACCCCATCCATGTATAAATTGAAGAGCCAGGGCAACATAACACATCCCTGATGAAGTCCCACCTTTACCTCAAACCACTCAGTTTCTAATCCTAACACAAGCTCTACTATTGTAAAAACTCTGGACTGCTCTTTCCTGCTTTTTCCTGCTCTAGCTTTCCTCCTATTCCATATATCTGCAATACATCCCACAGTGCCTTCCTGTCTACCCTTTCATAAGCCTTTTCCAAATCCATAAAAGCCCATAATACATCCTTACCTTTTCCTATAGCTTTCTCACATATCTTACCACAAAAATCTGATCTACGCAACCTCCTACCTGTCCTAAACACACTGTTCCTCAACAGTTACTACCTATGTTCCTCTACTAATCCACTTGATCAAGACCCTCCCATAAGCCTTCCCAACTACTTAAAAAGGGGGGAGACGGGACTGCTCGGACAGACAGTCTAGGGAACGACAACAACAACTACTTAAAAAGCTGATCCCTCTGAAAATATTACTCACACTTTTCACCTTGTAAAGTGGAACTATACAGGCACTCCTCCAGTCCTCCGTCACACTACCCTCTCCTAAACATTAACCTCACCAGCCAATCCATCACTACTTCCTTTTTTCAGACATTCTGCATGGCATCAATCCAACCCAGGTGCCTTACCTGCTCTCATCTTAACTGCCTTCACTTTGTCTTCCTGTATTTCTCCTCCATTTCCCTCGCTCATCATGGTCATTTTCTTAGCGCTTCCCACTACAACTATCTTTCCCTATCTATCCTCCATCACATTTAGCAACTCCCTAAAATACTCTGCCCACCTTCCTCTTGCTGCCTTCTCTTCCATTATCATCTCTACATCTACACCTTTTACATTTTCTCTACTTAATTTGCCTTTCTTCAATTTCATTCCCAAACATTTTTTATTACTTAAAAGATTTTATCATACTCTTATCCCATTTCACATCAGCCTCCTTTATCTTGTTTTACTTTTTACTTTGTACCTCTTGTATGATTCTCTTGTCCTAATTTATTACTGTAGTTATATTATTGTGGTGAGCTATGGGTTTCACATCCTGGAAAAGTAGTGTGCCAGGCTTTGCACACTTGCCAAAGTGATCCCTGACTTAGGGTTTGCCCGGGAATCTTTATCATAGAAATTACATAGGACTAAGAATGACTGGTCATTGATTGCAAGAATTGTATGAAAAGATTACTAGCTTGCATTGCATGGATTAGATTTAAGTTGCATGATGCTCTTTATAAGTAAATGTAAATAACCACAAATTGCATTTATTGCAGGTAAGGAGAGTGCCTCGATCTTCTGAACAAGTGGATGTTACCAGTGTGCATTTACAGAAGATTGAGAGGAGGCTGTAGTAGTTCACGGGTAAAGTGCATTTACAGTTATGTCCACCTTGAATATAACTTTACAGTTGTATACATATTAAGTTTCTTTCAACTTGTTACATTATGGAACAGCATGGTCAGTACTTATTTTAGCTCTATACTTCTCTACACAAAGTAGTGAATTGCATTAACTGTTATCATATGGCAATATTGTATGGTTGAATCTGCCAATTTGAGATGCAAGTGTCTTGGCGGTTGGACTCGCAGATCATTCAAGCCAATTTGCCAGGTCACATAACAGTAGGTTCTGTTGAAGGCTTGCCACTACTATCAGGATCTGATGTATACTTTTGTGCTTGCATACACTCATGCATTTGCTACTCTACATCTTTCTTGCAACAAGATAAACAAACATGGATTTGAGCAGTTTCATCATAGGAAAATACTGTAAAATTTACTTAATCATAAGAACATGGAGAAGTAGATATATTCGTTCACCTAGGCAAGATGCAATCTTGTGAAAGGGTGGTTTGCCTGCAAAGGTTGTGATAGGGGAGAGGAGTAGAGGGAAGTTGTGTTGGTAAAGTCTTTCTATAGTAGGGGTAGTACCAACTGATGATGGAATGTTTTATGTTAAGGCCATGAGGAACTCTTGATATCTTTGTGCATCACTCATAAGATCATGCAACTTGAGTGCTTTGATTTTATTATTACTCCTGTCCAATGACATGAAAAGGTCCAGTGAAATTAGGGTAGAGCTTTGAGGTGGGGGTTTGGTAGTATGTAAACAATGTCTCGAAGTTCTAAAGTACAATTTCTCACTAAATGGTTGTACAGATGCACCATATCATTGAGTGATTTTTTCAAGACTTTAAATTTGCTACTTTGACCTTGACATAATCCTTGAAATTGTAGATGGAAATTAATTCTGAAACCAGGTCATGTAGTCTTTTTGTCAGAGCCAAAGAGGACAAATTGAGGTGATTCAGATTTACCTAGTTGTATTATACGGGAAGGGAGCTATGCTCATGGTGACCCGTCTTTGTATCTCTGAGCATCAAGTTTTTTCTTAATCTTGTAGTGTTTGCACACTTTGTCTAGTTTGTTCCAAATATCAATTGTGTGGGAAGCTTTTTCTCTCTCTTGTTTCTCCATTGTCCCATTCAATAAATCTAAGATTTCCATTCCCTTCATAATTCTATAGGTAGTAAGTCTCCTCTTTCCCTTTGTTCCAGAGTTGGTAATTCTAATTTGGACAGTCATTGTTTATATGTCATTTTGGAAAGAGTCGGTGCCAGTTTTGTTGTTGCTCTTTATATTCTTTTTGGTACTGGGTGTCTAGTGTTGCTGTGTACTCAAGTTTTGGTCTTGTTAGTGTAGTTAAAAAAAAAATGATTTCCTTGTCCAAATATCCAAATGCCACTTTTATTGACCTCGATAAATTATAGGTTTCTCCGACTATTTTATTAATATACTTATCCGATGTCATGTCTTTGATCATCACTCTAAGATCTTTTTTGGAGTTTACTTTTTTGACCCTCGCCAATTTTATAATCTCTCGATATTCTGTTTTTACTTTTTCCAAATTCCATTATACTACATTTCTTGATATTGAATTTCACTTCCCACTTTTGAGTCCATTTCCAGATCTTGTCCAAGTCTTGTTGTAACGAGTTGCAATCCTCCCCAGTTTTTACTTTCGCTAGTATTTTTGCATCATCTGCAAAGAAATTCATACAACACTCTACTCCTTCGTCCATGTCATTTATGTGTATAGTAAACATGATCGGGCCAGTACTGATACCTGTGGGACAGCACTTATCATTTCCTCCCAATTTGAGAATTTCCCTAATTGCTATTCTCATTTTCCTCCCAATCAGGAAGTCTTTCATCCATTCCAATAATTTTCCTCTGATGGATTCTATTGATTCTATCTTGTTAGTTTGTGTGGTACCTTATCAAATGCCTTTTGTAGATCCAGAAAGGCACAGTCTGCCCAACCATCTCTTGTATTATGTTTATTAATCTTGAGTAGCAGATAAAGTTTGTAGTACATGATCTTCCTTGTCTGAATCCAAATTGATTTGGATTCAGTATAGTTTTTTCTTCCAAATGTTTAACCCATCTATTTCTGACTACTTTTTCACAAATTTTTGCTACTGTGCTTGTCGGGGTGACCGGTCTGTAATTTGATGGGTCTTCTTGTTTCCTCCCTTATAAATTGGTACAATGTTTGCCTTTTTCCAGTCCTGTGGCACATTTCCTTCTTTAAGTGAGAATTTAATTGTATATTTTGTCTTTTAATTCTAACATGCATTCTCTCAGTACAGGAGTCCCTCAAATAATGTGGGGGTTAGGTTCCTGAAATTACCGTGTATGACCAAATCCACGTATGCTGACATTCCATATTAAATACTGGTATATACTGTACCCTAGGTAGTTTTTGCAGCTTGCAGGAAGGTAATGTAGACCTAAGCTTCAGAACACTTTACCTCGCAGCTAATATCCATTGTACAAGTTCATTTATAACATACAAATTAATTTTTAAGAAGAATAATGCAAATGCAATTGTACAAATATAATATTTATTATGTATCCTATGTAATATACAAAATAATGTAAATATATTGTAGTCTGCGCCTGAGTCACTGCGAGTTGATCAGCTACACCCCTGCCACCTCCTGGTCCCCTCCCGTCTTCCCTCCCGTCTTCCCTCCCTCCTCCCGTTAGATGGCTTGTCCTGACGCCTGTTTGTGTCACTGGCCACCACCACCATCACTCGAATTCTATGAAATATATACCCAAACAACTCTTAGAATTCAACACTCATGGGCTACTAAGCATAAATAAAAATAAAAATTATGTATGTGACAACATCTTAGAATGTGTCAGTATAGTGATGCTCACAGCTTACCTTGCTCAAGTCATGGAAGTGGATTCGCTCCGCCATGTTGTCCCCTCCCGTCAGCTGACCACTCATCCCAACCCCCTCTCCCGGCTGTGGCTATTGGCTGCACCACTGTGAAATAAACACCAAATAACTCTCAATATTCAACATACAGAAAATTTATTTTAATCATATATGCGAATAATGTTCACTCAAAATTGAATTGATATCACAAACATAGCTTACCTTAATCAGAGTCGTCACAGTACGTGGACTGGGTGGAGGTGATGGAAGCAGGGGATCCAGGCGAGAGATCCAGTGCAGTGTGAGGAGGCCTACAGTTGCCTAATGTCGTTGGCTGAGTAGAGCTGGCTGATGTCGTCGGCTGAGGTTTAGAGAAGAATGCTGTGATTTTTGGTTGTTCAACCTCTCACCTCAGTTCTTTGATAATTTCCAAATACGGAGCGAATCCACTTTCCATGCTATTCTTGACTCTCAGAGCTCTGTCTAGGGATGGATCATATGCTTTAAATAGATCTATTGTGTGTTTCAAACTTCTTTGAATTTCACAAAGTTTATCTAAAGTCCAAGCTGGTGGTGATGTGCCGCAACCTTCCTCCTCTTGCTCTGTTTCCTCCTCATGTAGCAATTCTTCCATTTCTTCTTCCGTTAGTTCTTCCCCTGTGTGGTTCAACAGTTCATCACTAATTTCTTGCTCCCTCATGTTATCAACAAGAAGCAAGAGTTTGAAATCCAACCCTTTAGTTGTTAAATAATCTCTCTACCTCAGGCACAAAACAGTTGTGGAACCAATCTGTGAACAGTGCAGCTGTTACCCAGGCTTTCTCATTTGCTCGATAGAATACTGACAGCTGGTTTAAGTCTTTCCCCTTAAGAGCACGTGGTCTCTTAGCTCTGTACAGGAACATAGGCTTGATCATCTGTCCAGCTGTATTTCCACACAACAAAAGGGAAACGCAATCCTTCTGGGCTTTGAATCCTGGCGCTTGTTTTTCCTCTTGAGATATGAATGTTCTAGCTGGCATCTTCTTTCACCAAAGTCCTGTTTCGTCTGCATTGAATACTTGGTCTGGTAAATATCCATTGTCTTTAATTATCTTTTCCAACTTCTCTGGAAAAGCTTCTGCTGCCACGTGATCAGCAGAAGCTGACTCTCCCGTGATTCTTAAATTGTGCAGAGCAAACCTCTTCTTGAACTTATCAAACCAGCCTTTGCTGGCCACAAAAGGTCGCTTTTCTTCACACTTTTCACTGAAGTAATCATACATTTTCTTGGGCTTTTCTCTGATACTGAGCGCGTGTAAAGAAACATGACGATGATTCAGATCTTAGATCCAAACATTCAGGCCTTTCTCCATCTGATTCAGTGCCGTATTTCTGATGTGATGTCTGATGCCCTTTTCACATTTTTTTTATGGTTGGCACAGAAGATTCATTAAGTCCATATTCTCTGGCACATGCTGCATAAGACATACCACTTCTCAGTTTGTCCAAAATGATGATTTTTTCTGGTAACGTCATACACTTCCTTTCTCGCTTAGCAATTTTTCCATCCTTTCCTTGAATCTTTGTCTTTGTTGGTTTAGAGGAGCATTTCGGTGCCATGTGGAGAACACGTGGAGGGGTAATGAACGACTTCCAGAGCAACTGACCAGCACGACCAATGGTGAGAGACTGAGGAATGGGTCACCGAGCAGGTCGCGGGAACAGGTAGAATCAAGCACACCGCTAATGGATTGGAACCAACAAACAACCCTAACTTTACATAAATGATCAAAGTGAGATAAAGCAGCAATAATGAAATATTGTAAAGTGGAATATAATAATAAAATGAAATGAATATAAGTAAAATACAAAATATATACAGTTGTTCCTCAGATAATGCAGTTTATTCTAACGTGAATTTTGGATAATGTGGTAAAAATTTCAAGAAACACTAAACACGTTAACACGGTAAAGTTCCGATAATGCTGTGCGAGTGGTGGAAGCAAAGCCCCTCAACAGGTTAGGGCGGCAAAATTTCACAATAGCACGGTATGGGTAGTGGAAGCGGCAAGCTAAAGCTTGTTGGCTACCCCCCTACCACCCCCTACTCCCCCTCTCCTCCCCTCCCTCCCTCCCTCCTGCATCAGTACCCGGAGGTTGACACGTGACCACAGGCAGCCACCCACGGCTATCCCCTCGCCCCACACCCTTGTTTGAGCAGTTCCCAGTACATAATGACCGCGTTATCTGAGGATCGACTGTATATGGTAAAATAGAAAGTCACCACAAATATTTGCGATGTTGCCGCGTGTGTGTATGCGTTCCCGACTCGGCGCGAATTTAAAAACGGTTCTCTACATTTGAAGTGGTTTTGAAATAAAATCTGTGTGTGATTGAATCCGTGTTAATTGAGGGACTTCTGTATCCAATTTGCAATTCCTTCGGGACCATGTGATTTTCTGATGTTAAGGGTTTTGATTTGGTCGCTGATTTCCTTTTGTTACAATTGTTTCTTTCATTGAGGGGGATCTCTATCTATTTCCTCACAGGTAGGCGAGTTTTCAGTTGTGAATACAGATTTGAAATGGTTGTTCATGATTTCAGCCATTTCCAGTTCTGTATATTCATGTCTACCTTGGTGCAGCTTTTCTATTGTTTGTTCTTCAGTTTGCCATTTACATACCTGTAAAATAGTTTGGGATCTTCCTTGCTTTTTTTTTCTTTCTTGGTTTCTCTTCATCTCTGTATTTTTACATACTCATTTTTTAGTTTGACGTACATTTGCCATTTGCTTGTTTTCTCGTATCTTTTCAATTTTTTCCAAGCTTTGTCTCTTTTATCCTTATCCTCGCTACACCTTTTGTTGTACGAGCTTTTTATGTGTGTTCTTTCCATTTTTTGTTGTATGTATTTATTTACATTGTAAATTTCTTTTAGTATATTCCATTTCTCTTCCATCCCTGTTTCTTCATTTAGGAATTTTTTCCCAGTTCGCGTTGCGAAAGAATTTTCTCAATTTTTGTTGTACATTAGTCTTCCTATTCTATGTTTATCATTTCTGCTCTGATCCATTTGCTCTTTAACCCCTTCCATACGGTGACGCCTACGTAGGTGTCATGAGGAGCAAGTGGGTACGTGAGGATGCTGACGTCGGCATCTTGATTATATTTATTGTAGTTGTACCTGTGTGACCCCCATACTCTGTAAACTGGCTTCATCATATTTTCTATGGTTATCAAAATTCACGGGTGAAAGAGAAAACGATTAATACAGCGGAGACTTTATTTTTCATAATGCGAGTATTATGACGCAACATCGCACGTCTGGCAGCTAATGCTGCCCGCGAGATTTTGGCTCATCTTGAAGGGATTAATCTCAAATTCTATTAGTACATGGTCACTCTTTCCTATCGGACTTTTGTAATAAATTTTATCGATAATTTCATGCTCAGATGTAAGTATTAAATCCAGCCTTGATGGTTCTTCACTTCCTCTGTATCTGGTATTTTCCCTTATCCACTTGAGTCATTGTGTATTCAATGGTCATGTCGAGCAGGACGTTGCCCCAGAGTTCCTCTCCACCCTCCACTGTAATTTCCTCCCATCATATTTCTTTTGAATTAGTCACCCAAAATTACTGTTTCCTGTCCTTCAGTATATTAGTTAATTCATATTTTGTATCTAATAATGTTTTGGAGTGATCACTTTCTGTCCAGGACTGTGTTTTGGGGTGCACATACATCACTACAAATTTTCTACTCTTCATATGTTTGCTTTCAACTGTGATTATAATTGATTCTACATTATTTTTTCCTTCAGTTATGTTTGTTACATTTAAATCTTTACAAGTCAAAATTAATACTCCGCCACCCTGTTTATCCTTTGTTCTTTGTCCAGCAGTTGTATAAACCTTGTACAACAGTGTTGGGTGGTGGAGTACACTTTAATTTAGTTTCCACTATTCCCATGGGATAGGAGGAAAGCTTTTGGGAGCTGTCAAGAGTTTTTATGTGAGTAGTAGAGCATGTGTTAGGATTGGAAATGGAGAGAGTGAGTGGTTTGAAGTAAAGGTGGGACTTCGTCAAGGATGCGTTATGTCGCCCTGGCTGTTCAACTTATACATGGATGGGGTGGTGCGAGAGGTGAATGCTAGGGTAGTGAGTCAGGGATTGGAGATGGTTAAAGAAAATGGAGAAAAGTGGGAGGTGAGCCAGCTGTTGTTTGCGGACGACACTGCGCTTGTGGCAGGGTCAGAGGAGGGATTGAGGAAGCTGGTGGCAGAGTTTGGGAGAGTATGTGATAGAAGAAAGCTAAAGATAAATGTGGGTAAAAGTAAGGTGATGAGATGTACAAGGGGTGAAAGTGGCAGTAGACTGGAAGTGAACATTAAGGGAGAGCGACTGGAGGAAGTGGATAGTTTTAGATACTTGGGTGCAAGTGTAGCAGGAAAAGGTGGAGTGAAGGTGGAGGTAGAATGTAGATTGAGAGAAGCGAGTAAATGCCTTGGTGGTTTAAAGAGTGTAATGAGAAATAGACTTTTGGGAATGGATGCGAAGAGGAGACTGTATGAAGGAGTGATTGTGCCAACAGCACTGTATGGGGCAGAAACGTGGAACATAAGAGAAGAAGAGAGAAGGAGTTTGAATGTGTTTGAGATGAGGTGTCTGAGAAGTATGGTGGGGGTTACTAGGCTAGATAGAGTGAGAAATGAGGAGGTGAGGAGGAGAACAGGGGTGAAAAAGGATTTGGGAGAGAGGGTTGATGAAAGAATATTAGGATGGTTTGGACACATGGAAAGAATGAGTGAAGAAAGACTAGTAAAAGAGGTATGGAAGGCAGATGTGGAGGGAGTGAACATGAGGGGACGTCCTAGGATGAGGTGGATGGATGGGGTGAAGGGGGCTTTGGGGAAGAGGGGAATGTCTGTTGAGGAAGGAAGGGAGAGGGCGGAAGACAGAGGTGAGTGGAGAATGGTTGTATATGGATGATGTTGTGACTGCATGAGGAGGAATGGGCAGGGGGGTGGGGGGTGGGGTAGTATGTGTGAGTAAATTTTGACGCAGCCCGTAGGGATTTCTCCCCGTCCTCTCCTTATATGCAAAGGGGGACGGAGAGGGGGGGTCGCCGATTAAATGAAGCGGCCTTGCTGTGGATGTACTGTGTCTTGCGACACTGCTTCTGACCCAGGGCGGTGGGCAGGGTGCAGGGATGACCCGTCATCCAGGAGGTGCTCAGATGAGAGGAAGGGTGGGAGGGGTGTGGAGTGTATTTAGGGATGAAATGGGTGGGAGTGTTTTTATGCCTTTCCCTTTTTGGCTACCTCCCTTGGAAGGGGGAAAAAGCCTTGGTATATGTATGTATTCCCATGATGTCTGGATTTTCTAAGGCCAGGTAATCATTTAATTAATTCATTCCTGAAGTTATTCCATCTATATTGGTATTATGGTAATTACAGTTTAATGATTCATGAGGAAGTCTGAGAACTTACTTGGTAACATTCTCGGACTAATGGGTCTGAAATAAGGTTGAACTTGAAGGCTTCTGATGTGAAGATGTAAAGAAGTCCCTTGCCGTTGATTTGAAGTGGTCTGTGAGGAACCAAAGCTCTGGGTGATCTCCCGTTGACCTGATGATAGCGGCCTTATTCGGTGGGACTCTTGCGTGTTTGAAAAAAGCTTGAAGCCACGGGTTAACTTTTACTTTAAGTAATTTTTCAGTTTCCAGATTTATCAAACCAAAATTACTTCATAGATTTAATAAATAAAAGGGAGGGGAGTTTAATCGTATCTTATTTAAAGTTACAATAGGCATAGTTCGAAGTTTCAGGGTAGGCTCCTGAATCGAAAGAAAATAACACCTCGAGGGAAAGTTCCTGAACCGAGGTAAGCACTAATGTTCCCAATAATAATTACAACCTCCCCGACAACAAAAAGAAAGTTTGATAGATACAACACCTTCAAGGAAAATTTACAGTAACCTTTTAAGTGCTAGAGACCTTACTTAGTTTCTAGAGCAGGGGTTCTCATTAGGGGTGAAATTCACCCCCAGGGGGGTAATTTTGGGGTTTCTGGGGGTGATTTGTGACCACAGTCAGTTTACGCAGTGAGGAAAGGAATTACAGGTAATCCTCGTTTTACGCGGGTTCACATTACGCGATTTCACATTAAAGATGTGTCCAAAACTAGGGGGTATTCCTCACATTACACAAATTCCTCAGAGTAACGCGAAATCCGGAAAGTTAAAATACGCGGGCTGCGATTTAGTTCCGTAAGGCAGCCGCTAGGTGACGCTAGCTGATTCCAGCCTCCGCATCCCTCTCGCCACCAAGCTCATTGTTTACCAACGCTTCGTTGTGTCAGCATCTCTGTGTTCATCAAATCATCAGTGTTCTTGTTTACCATGGCTCCCAAGCGCCCAGCGACATTTCCAGCCTGTGATGGTAGGCAGAAGAAAGCAAGGAAGACATTGACATTGGAGCAAAAGCTGGAAGTTCTGGACAGGTTAGATAAAGGGCAGAGAAACAATGTGATTGTGGCGGCAATGGGCCTCAGCGAGTCTACGGTGAGGACCATAAAACAAAACTCCACCAAGATTCGTGAAGCTGCCAAATCAGGAACGCCTCTACAAGCTAACAAGTCATCATATTCTCGCCCTATGGAGATGGAAAGGATTGTTGTTGTTGTCGTTCCCTAGACTGTCTGTCCGAGCAGTCCCGTCTCCCCAAGGAAGGCCACAGCCGAGACTGGGTTTTCCCACAAATCCTTTATAGAGTGTATGTTGTGTTGTTTGCGTGCATGATTGTGTATAATGCAGTCTTCCATTATGTGTTGTATGGTATGGGGTGAAGTGTTACATCCTGGGCAGCTGTTCACAACACGGTCGTCCAGCCTCCTCTGGTAGCTTAGAAGTGCTGGGTGGTGACCGCATCGCAGTCTGGCCAAGTGGACTCTGTCCTTACGTGGGAGAGAGGATTCAGAAGGGTGGATATCAGGGGGTCTGGCATGCAGCAGTGTGATGGAGAAGATGCTTGCAACTTGGATTGAGCATCAAAATAAGACTCGTGTGCCGGTTAGCTTGGCGCTGATTAAGGTGAAGGCGCTGTCTATTTATGACAGCATTGAAGGGGACAAGAAGCCTTTTTCTGCCAGCAACGGGTGGTTTAATAAATTTCAAAAAAGGCACAGTTTTCATAATTTGAAGTTGGTTGGGGAAGCTTCTTCAGCTGATGCTCGAGCTGCAGCCGAATTCCCAGAAGAGCTCAAGAAAATTATAGAAGACGGGAATTATTCATCAAAGCCAGTGTTCAACATCGCCGACACCGGCCTCTATTGGAAGACACTACCCACCCGCACCTACATCTCCAAAGAGGAAGCTTCTGCCCCCGGATTCAAGGCATCTAAGGACCGCTTAACGCTGCTGTTGGGGGCCAATGCAGAGGGCGACTACAAACTCAAGCCAGCACTTGTGTATCACTCAGAGAATCCTCGAGCCCTCAAGGTAAGAGTTGTAAAACTAACCTTATTCCATGTTACCATTTTCTATGCAAAAGATTGTGCGAATGAATTTTTAGACCGTTTATAAAATCTTACGTTTTCTTTTTTTTTGCCAGGGTTACGACAAGGCCTTCCTGCCAGTTTATTGGTACGCCAACACGAAAGGCTGGATGACTGGGTTGGTATTTGGCGATTATTTTAAGAACAAGCTTCACCGTGAACTGGAGGTGTATTGCAAGCAAGAGAATATGCCTTTCAAAATTTTGCTGATTGTCGACAACGCGCCGAGTCAACCAGCACACCTGGCATACATCAGCAGCAACATAAAAATCGTATTTTTGCCGCCAAACACGACCTCGCTCATCCAGCCTTGTGACCAGGGAATCATCTCCACGTTCAAGGCATATTATCTACGTTCAACATTGGCGAACCTTGTGAAAGTGACGGAGCAACAAAACATCTCAGTCCGTGATTATTGGCGGCAGTTCACGGTAAAAAGATGCTCTAACCTTCATCAAGGATTCGTGGAGTGAAGTGCCAACATCATGCTGCAATGGAGTCTGGAAAAAATTGTGTCCTCAATTCGTCCACGACTTCAAAGGATACAGCATAGACGACAATGTAGCCAAGGCCAACGTTAAAAGTCCTGCGTCTAGCACAGCAAGTTGGCTTCGAGGATTTGGAAGAGGAGGACATCGACAACTTGCTTCAGTCTCACACACAAGAGCTCTCCAATGAAGATTTGTTTGACATCGAGAAAGAAGAGTGAAAATGATGGAGGAGAAAGAGGAAGCAGCAGCAGCAGCAGCATCACCAGGACCACAGCGAGCCCCTCACAGCTGCCAACTTGTCTGTGTGTATGGACTCGTTGATGCATGCAATGAGGGTCATAGAGGAGAATGATCCTAATGTCGAGAGGAGCAGCACCATCATACGACGTGTGATGGAGAACATGGCTTGCTATAATGCTATGTTAAAAGAAAAAACAACAAAAGACAAAACAACAGCCGATCACAAACTTCTTTCCGACAACGCACACCAAGTCAGCTAACCACGCGAATCGGAGACAGGCACCGAATCGGAGATGGAAGCTCCCGATGACCCTGCCGCCCCAGCCTCACCACAAACATCACACACACACACCGAGTCCGATATATAGCGCGCAGTGACACGTCAGGGGGTGAAGCCTAGTTAGGAATCTACAATAGTACACAGCGAGCGGTGAGTGTTGTGTTGTTGTCAGTATGGAAACGTGTGAGAGCAACATCTCAGCTTGCGGGATGGTTTCCTGACCCATGATTTTTTTCATTGTCCAAGGGTAATTTTATTTTCATAAAAGTAAAATAAAAATGAATGTAGAAAAAAACTTGAAAGAAATTTATTCATCCTTGAATCGCAATAAGCTGCCGCTACAACAACAACAACAGCGTGCAGATCAGCAGAGGGACGCTACTTATCAAGGCGTAAAGGCCAATTAACCCGTGATCCCATATGTGGTGGTAAATCAACAACAACAAGGCAGGTCAGAGGTTATATGCTTAGCTCGTGGCTCAGCTGCAGGAAGGATTATGGTATTGGAAACACTTGTAACAGCAAAGTAGTGAGTTTAATTCCTCACATTACGCGAAATTCACATTACGCGCTGCCTTTTGGAACGCATCTAGCGCGTAAAGTGAGGACTACCTGTATAGGTTTTGGCCTATCTGGCCTGTCACCTGGGCTGGAATTATACTGATATGGGAAAAATATATACTAATTTGGAAAAAAAAATAAAAGGGTTTTTAGTAATATTTGCATATTATTCAGAATGCACTTTTTGAATCAGGCAATCTTGGAAAGGAGGGGGGAATGACATTCAGACAAATGGTGAAAGGGGTGAATGAGCCAAGTAAGGCTGAGAACCCTTGCTCTAGAGGCTAGTGCAGTCTTATGAGAAGGTCTCAAAGAGGAAGGCTCTGGAGCAACAGTAGTTTTCCAAAGAAATAACCTCCAAGTTAGAGGTCTCTTCGAAGGGCTCCAACTCTAGGGGATTCATCCTCATAATGGGAATGTAACTCAGTATGGAGCTCCAAAGGGATTAAAAGTCTAATGTTGACTTTGATAGTTTCTATCGGGCTTAATGACAGAGACAGTATGCATCGCATGGTCTTGGTCAGGAAAGGTCTCAACAACACGAACTAAGGGCCAGAAGGGTCTGGTCTTAAAAGGCAGTTTCAAAAAAGCAATGTCACCTTTTTCCCAGCTTTTTGAACTGGTACGCAGCTCTATCCCTTTCCCTTAAGCTGACCAAGTACTGTCAGCCATCGTTTCTTAAATTCTTCATAAAAATAATCCCTATGGTCCATGACTAAGTTGAGAAGAGAAGGATAGTCTTCTGATTCCCATTCAGGGACTTGTTCCAAATCGCCAAACATCAAGACGACAAACTGTTATTTCAAGAACTGTCTAGTTTCTGCAACCGGGATTTATTGATAACACAGGGGAACACTTTTTCAGTAACTTTGAGTTGCATTGGATATTTTAACGGATTTTGAAAGAGTTTTAGGCGCTGATTTCAAATCTGAAATTAGTTTTTCTCTACAAGCTCTAGTTTGTATGCAATTTGAGGTTAATGAAATTGTACATATGTGAACTTGCGTAAACCATGTATAAGCATTTTAACGTCCATATATATAGATAGCTTCTAATATTTTGATCATTCTTCTTTTGTTTCAGTTCAAACATGGCTTCCAGAATGAGACATCATTGCAGAAACAAGCCTGATGCCTTCTGCTACATATGTGGATGCTACACACTCAATCGTCAGAGACGTAACATATCCTCGTTCGTCAAGCGTGCCTACAAGGCATATTTTGAAGTTCATCTTGGTGATCAAGACAAGCAATGGGCTCCTCATGTTGTGTGCCACAATTGTGAGGAAATGCTTCGAGACTGGACCAAAGGAAAACGCAAAGGTCTGCCTTTTGGAGTTCCAATGATTTGGCGCGAACCCACCAACCATGTAACTGACTGTTATTTCTGCATGGTAAACGCAACGGGTGTTGGGAAGAAAAACCGACATAAGATTACGTATCCGAACATTCCCTCAGCTATTCGGCCTGTTCCGCACTCTGAAGAAGTACCTGTTCCAGTTTTCAAAGGCTTGCCTTCATTGGACGATAAAGACATTGGACATGATACAAGCCAGCAAGACAGTTGTGACAGTGAATTGTCAGAAAAGTGTTCTTAATCGGAGGACTGTTCTTCAGACACTGAACCTTTCCCCGTCCCTAAGCCTCTTCCCCAGGCTGAACTGAATGATTTAGTGCGGGATTTAGGTCTTTCAAAGAAAGCAGCAGAGCTTTTGGCATCAAGATTACAAGGCAGAAATCTTGTTGATCACTCTGTTAAAGTATCATATTTCAGAAAGCGTGACCAGCTTTTTGTGACCTTCTTTTCAAAAGACAGACAGTTTGTTTACTGCCATGACATCCCAGGGCTTCTCAAAGAACTGGGTGTACCTTACTATAGTCCTGCTGAATGGAGACTCTTTTTAGACAGTTCAAAACGCAGTCTAAAGTGTGTTCTTTTACATAATGGCAATGTTTATGGAGCAGTACCTGTCGGTCACTCAGTGCATTTGCGGGAAGACTATGATGATATGAGAATGGTCATGGACTTATTAAAGTATCATGAGCACAATTGGATAATTTGTGTAGACTTAAAGATGGTCAACTTTCTTCTTGGACAACAGAAAGGTTTCACCAAGTTTCCATGTTTCCTCTGTATGTGGGACAGCCGAGCACGAGACAGACATTGGGTCCAGAAGGACTGGCCTATTCGTGACACCCTTGAAGCAGGCATGCCAAATATCATACAAGACCCAATTGTAAACAGAGATAAGATCATCTTTCCTCCTCTTCACATCAAATAAGGTTTGATGAAACAATTTGTCAAGGCACTGGAAACTGAAGGTGAATGTTTCCAACACATCATCACAGCTTTACCAGGGTTATCATTTGAGAAGATCAAAGCAGGCGTGTTTGATGGCCCACAGATTCGAACCCTAATTCGTGATGATCAGTTTGTTGCTAAGATGACCGCTTTAGAAAGGGCAGCATGGTTATCCTTTGTGGCAGTTGTTCAGAACTTCCTTGGAAACAATAAGGCGGAGAACTACAGTGAACTTGTGAACAGAATGCTCCTCGCTTTTCGTGATCTCGGGTGCAACATGAGCATCAAGCTTCATTTTTTGAACAGCCACCTTGATCAGTTCCCTGACAACCTGGGGGCTGTGAGTGACGAACAAGGAGAACGATTCCACCAAGACCTAAAGATCATGGAAGAACGCTACCAAGGGCGCTGGGACAAAAGTATGATGGCTGACTACTGCTGGAGCATTAAACGAAATTGCCCAGATGAAATGTACAAACGCAAAAGTTACAAATGCAAATTCCTGCCTGAAAAAAATACACAAAGAAATTGATAAGCTTCCATCAGCTGTGGTGATGTTGTTGTTGTTGTTGTTGTTGTCGTTCCCTAGACTGTCTGTCCGAGCAGTCCCGTCTCCCCAAGGAAGGCCACAGCCGAAACTGGGTTTTCCCACAAATCCTTTATAGAGTGTATGTTGTGTTGTTCGCGTGCATGATTGTGTATAATGCAGTCTTCCATTATGTGTTGTATGGTATGGGGTGAAGTGTTACATCCTGGGCAGCTGTTCACAACAGGGTCGTCCAGCCTCTTCTGGTAGCTTAGAAGTGCTGGGTGGTGACCGCATCGCAGTCTGGCCAAGTGGACTCTGTCCTTACGTGGGAGAGAGGATTCAGAAGGGTGGATATCAGGGGGTCTGGCATGCAGCAGTGTGTTGTCTTTCAGTGTGTTAATGGAGCGGTGAGTGATATGATTATGAATATGTTTCCGTAGGCTGGTATTTGGTGGTTGTGGAGGAAGAGAAGAGAGTATCTGTGTGTAATAAAGGTCTATGGGTGTACTATAAATGTTTCTTGGTGTGTGTGGGTGTTCTGCTATGTAGTGTAGCGGGTGTGATGTGTTTGTGGTGGCTGCAGCAAGTGTTTGTGTGCCTCTCATGTCGAGGTGGTCCTTGACTTTGAGGACTTTTGTTTCATGGTGTAAATGGTCTGTAGGTGATGTATTTGTGCAGCCTGTAATTGTTTTTAGTGATTTGTTTTGTTTGATTTGAAGTGTTTTGTGGTGTGTCTCACTGAGATTAGGAGCCCATGCAGGACTCGCATATTTCTTCACTGAGCGTATGCATTGTTTGTATATTGTTATATTAGTTTTCTTTGTTTTGTCCAAATGTTGTTCCAGTGATTGACTTAAGTGCGTTAAGTCTAGGTGTGCATTTGTTTTTTTATTTTTTGTGAGGTGTTGTTGTTGAAAGACATAGATGTATCGTATGTTACACCAAGAATTTTTCGGTGTGTTTGTGGTGTGGTATTAGAGTGTTGTTTATTTAGAGATGAGTTATGTATTTGTGTTCTATTTTCCAGTTGATGAGAAGTGTTGCTGAATATTTGTTTGGATCTATTTTTTGTCTGTTTGTGATGAACCATGTGTTGAGTGTGTCAAGGTAAGGCTGGATTATTTCTGCAGCTTTGTCTGTGTTACGATGTGTGCATGTGATTGTTATGTCGTCTGCGTAGGAAGAGATTTGTATTTCTGAGGTGTCTGGCGTGGGTAAGTCATGCATGTATAGATTAAATAATGTGGGGGATAGAACTGAGCCCTGTGGTACTCCGTTCTTAATGTTTCTGATGTGCGATGATTGGCCATTATATGACACATGAGCATTCCTGCCTGCCAGATAATTGGCCAGCCATCTTTTTGGTAGTATTGTGCATGTCTGTGTTTTATATATTTTATTTGTTAGGTTGTGGCGGGGGATAGCATCAAAAGCTTTACTAATGTCCAATGTTATAAGAAGTGTTCTGTGGTGGGGCCTAATCTGAATTGATGCCATCTAAAATTCTTTGTGTGAGGTTTGTCAGAAGAGTGTTTGTGGAGTGTAGTGGCCTAAAACCGTGTTGTGAGTCAGCAAGGGGAATATATGGTGTGACAAGTTTAAGTATTAGGCGTTCAATGACTTTATAGGGGGTGCAGAGAAGTGTGATTGGGCGGTGCGATGTTGGGATTGTTGGGTCTTTGTTCGGTTTTGGAATGGTGATTATTTTACCATGCTTCCAGATGTCGGGTATAGTGTTGTGTGAATAGCTGTAGTTTGCAATGTTTGTGAGTGCGTGTAATACCTTGTGGTCCAATGTGTTTTAGGTGGATGTTGCTTATGTTATCAGGGCCACAGGCAGATGAGAGTGCTTGAGACTATGCATTATGAGTTTTGTCCTGACTGTCTATGAAGGGTGTATAGTCTGAGTCTGTGGGAAAGTCTTTCTTACGTCGAATGGTGCGTCGGATCGTCAGGGTGAGATGTAAGATGGCTCGTCTGTGCAAAATGACGTATGAGTGCGTTTGCTTGTTGTCTGTTTGAGGGTAGATTATCTGTTTGTTGTGATTATTGCTGCATGAGAGCGTGTAGTGTTAGTGTTGAATAGTGTGATGCTGTTGAGTGTTTTTGTACAATTTGCTGGTGTTTTGTTTTGTGATCAAGTGTATTGATAAAGTTTTGCCAATTTTGTGTGTTTTTTGTTCATGTATTTTATTGGCAATCACAGTGTTTAGTGTTTGTATTTGGTCTGCTATGTTTTTGAGGGATAGGTGTGGGGGTATCGTGTTTTAAGTGTGTCACGTTGTCTGATGAGGGCCTTGGATTTCTGGTGTGAAGTTGGGGTTGTGTGATTTTCTGTTGCCTCTAGGGATGTATCTCTTGTCTGCGTTTTGTATGATTGTATTAAAAGCGTTGCACAGCATTGTTTATGTTTGTGATTGGTGTACTGTTAAGTGTTTCAAAATGTTTTCTGTCTCTTCATTAAAGGCTTCCCAGTTAGCTTCTTGTGTAAATTGGTGTAAGTGTGTCTGTGGCCAGCTGGGGTGCATCTTGTTTTGGTGGTGATGATGATTGGAAGGTGGTCAGAACCAAGGGCTCCGACCACTCTCCATGATGTTGTTGGGGTTAGGCAGGGGGAGCAAAAGGTGATATCAGGAGAGGAGGGAGTGTAGAGGGCTTGGTGTGGGATATGTGTATGATTATGCGTGTTGTTCATGATAGTCAATGAGTCGAATTGAGTCTGTATATCAAGCCCTCTGTCTGTATCAGGGTTGTCGACAAACCAGGCAGACGACTTGGCGTTGAAGTCACCACCCATGATCAGGTTAGGGATTGAGGTTAGTTGGCTGAGTTGAGGTCTGAAGGTGGTTGGAACTGTGGGGGATGCTGGGGGGGGAATGTACATGTTAACTATTGTTAGTGTTGAATTGTTGCCTGTGCGGATACGAATGGATTGGGTTTCTGTTGTGTTATCTGTGGTAGGGAGGAGAATTTTGGTTGTGGCACTTGTGTCCACAAAACAGATGGAATGGTGGATCAGGGTGATGAGTCCACCGCCATTGCCGTCAGTCCGGTCTTGTCTGATGGTGGTGTAATTATGAAATGATGGTGTTTTTGTGTGAGTGTCTTTAATTTTGGTTCTTGTAGAATTGCAATGTGGATGTTGTGTTGTTTAAGAAAGTGTTCAAGTTCATGTTTTTTAGTGTTAATACCGTCAAGGTTGTGTTGTAATATGTTGATGTTGTGTGTTTTGTATGTGTTGTATGTTGCCGTTTGGGGTTGAGGTTGGGGTGGTAGTGGGGAAGGTGTAGGATCTGGGTCAGAGGGGGGGAAAGGAGAGATCGGGGACAAAGGAAGGGGAGTACTAATCGGGGGTAAGGGCAAAGGGAAATTGGGAGTGGGTAAGGGTGTTGGCTGTGGTTGGGGAGGTGGGATTGGGGTTACTGGAGGGCAGGTAGAACATGTCCAAGTGTTTGTGTATTGGTTTGTGTCAGCAAGTGTTGTACAAGTGAGGTGGGCCCAGTTTTTGCACATATTGCACTGAACTGAGCCCTTTGTCTGTCTGCTCGAAGTAATGGGTTTAGAGCATGTTGGGCATGTGTATTTTGTGGTGGGCCCAGGATTGCTCTCTACATCTCCGGCTAAAAGTAGAAGAAGAGGGGTGATCGCCGGAAAATGACCCCTCAGTGCAGAAAAAACGTAACATTGTGTGTTGGAAAAAAAGGATTGTGGTACTCCCCCAGGTAGGCGTAGCTCCTCCTTGGGGATCGGTGCCATCTGCGTAGAGCTGATGGCCAGGGGTAGTTGCTGCTGATTGGCCCCCAACTCTTGGGGTTGGGGGGTGGTCCCACGACGTAGACGTTGCAGCTCCAGGACCTGTGGTGATGTTCTGAAGGATGCTAATCTAACTTTGGGATAGATGTTCTGTTAATGTTCTGTTTCTTTTGCCTTAATAAATGTACAGAAATGGCTTTCATACTGTTTTAAGATTCAAGTGAACAAAAGAATTGTGGCTGATATTGCAATTTCCTATAATAACGAAAATTTAAAAAATAAATAAAAATGTCAAATTGCATAAAATCTGTAGCTTGCAGACAAAACCCGACTTCAGATTTGAAATCAGCACACTCAAGTTGACTATAGAAAAGTCTTTTTTTAAATGCAACAAAATGAGTGTTCCCCAGTGTAATGGGTGATTTCAATTTTACTGACATTGATTGGATGACCCTTGAACATGGCCATATAGGTAGTCGCTTGATTGATTTTCTTGGTGACAATTACTTACATATACCAAGGCTTTTTCCCCCTTACAAGGGAGGTAGCCAAAAAGGGAAAGGCATAAAATTTCCACCCATTCCATCCCTGAATACACTCCACACCCCTCCACCCTCCCTCTTATCTGAGCACCTCCTGGATGACGGGTCATCCCTGCACCTTGTCCACTGCCCTGGGCCAGAAGCAGTGTCGCAAGACACAGCACATCCACACCAAAGCCGCTTCATGAAATCGGCGACCCCCCCTCTCCGTCCCCCATTGCATAAAAGGAGAGGACGGGGAGAAATCCCTTCGGGCTGCATCAAATTTTGCTCGCACATACTACCTCACCACCCATCCCCCCGCCCATTCCACCTCATGCAATCACAACATCATCCATATACAACCATTCTCCATTCACCCCTGTCCTCTCCCATCCTTCCTCAACAGAAAAGCCCCCTTCACCCCATCCATCCACCTCATCCTCGGACGTCTCCTCATGTTCACTCCCTCCACATCTGCCTTCCATACCTCTTTTACTAGTCTTTCTTCACTCATTCTTTCCATGTGTCCTAACCATCCTAATATTCTTTCATCAACCCTATCTCCCAGCTCCTTTTCCACCCCTGTTCTCCTCCTCACCCCCTCATTTCTCACTCTATCTAGCCTAGTAACCCCCATCATACTTCTCAGACACCTCATCTCAAACGCATTCAAACTCCTTCTCTCTGCTTCTCTCAGAACTTATAATGTTGGTGAAAATGTTATCTATTAGTGTCTCGCTGGTTTTTGTTATTCGGGATTCGGGTTAGTTTATTTATAAAAGGAAACCAACCTAATGAAAAAAATCATATTGGTAAAGTACCTGGTTTGTTCATGTGTTATAATAAGTAAATCAATGTTAAAGTCACCACATAAATATATAGGTTCTTATTTTTTAGGGGGGATTAAGATTTCTTCAAGCATATTAGTAAACTCATTAATATTAGAACAAGTATTTCTGTAAATACTTGTTATGCTGTTTTATTTTGTTTGACTGTTAATCTCAACGGATATGCAATCAAATAAGTTTTCATATGAATTAGAGGATTGAATTAATAATTTGCACGACAGGGTGTTTTTGACATAGAGACTCCACCGCCTTTGTGGAGCTGATGATTAACGCTGTATGAAGTATAATCCGGTAAGAAATTAACTAGACACCTGCTGTCAATCCATGTCTCGCTTATCACTGTCAAAATTTTTATTGAGTAACTTGAGAACAATCAATTTTCTGGTAATTGGCATTTAGGCTCCTGGCATTAAAGTGAATCAAAGTGAAACCATTAATCTCATGAAACTGTCAAATTGTGTATCACAGTAGTAATTGCAGTCTTTTGTTAGCTTTTAGTAAAAATTTAGTTTCAGGATCAATTGGTGTGTTACTTTGATTAAATATTGTAAATTCTTTATTATTTTGTCTTTGTACTTATTAATAGCGGTGTATACATCCGTGTTTTTTTGCATTGAGGAATACAATATTTCAATTTCTGTGTTGGACGATGCATGAAAGGGAAACGTTTTTTAACAATCTGAGCAGAACCAGTTTTTTAATTTATTATGGTTATTTTTGACAGTGTTGGAACATTTGCACACACAAAGTGAAGTAAATGATGACAGGTTGAACATTTCAGGTGACTCTTTGGGACAAAGCTTTCACAGGAAGAACAGGTATTTGTTTTTAGTTTTGTGTTGGTAGAAGTGATCATGGTTATGGTAAGACTTGAAGAATTAGCAGATCAAGAAGATAATCATGAAAAACTAGTTACAATTTAAAAGTCGGATAACTGATCAAGGTTACTCACCGCTTTATTAAATCGTGGACACCGGATAACTTGGTGGACGCTACGGGCGCGCATGTGCCTCGCGGCCTCGACACTCCCAAAATTGGCCAAATTTTTTATACTAAATTTATAGTCTTGTATAGTAGTATGGTCTCCTCAACTTCACCTGCTAGGGCCTGTTTTTTAAGTTGTGCATTTTTGCGAACGAGCCTAAATTCAAAATGAGGATTGCTAAAAACGTGCACTTACGAAAAATCCAAGTTCAAATTTCGCTCATCTCAGTGACAATGTTTACCACAAAATGAAGCCAAACATGGTATTCATTGAGCAAGCAAACCTCGTTCCAGGGCAACTGCATAAAAAGGCGGAAACTGTTTTCTCCCACCTGTTAAGGAGACGGGTAGGTCTTTCAATATTCACATGTTAATGAAAAGACTTCTGATTAATATCGTGATTCAATTCCAACAGTATGAAAAAAGTAATCGCTTAGCAGTGACGGAGAAAATTTAGGAGTATTTGCTCGCCTGCAATTATATATATATATAATATAACCTCCTAGGGCCCCTATCCACTGCTCGGCACAGCATGTGGTTATCTATAGTCGTACAGAAGTTGGATATTGCATATATTCACCTAGGGCCCTCACATGGGGGGGAGGGGCAATTTAGTCTGGACATCCCGCCTACAAGGCTGACAATTATGATAAAACAAGGTCAAAGGAGCCCTGAATATTTGACAGTATTATACGAATTTTGCATTGGAATAAACAGTGAATTTTTTCCCTTATCCTTTCTGCAGTAGGGACATTAAATACAAATTTTAAAATCCATTTCATTATTTTGCAAGCCAATAACCAAAACAGGCTGTAAAGGGAAAGAGATGGGAAATGGTTATGGGGGTGTCACTGAAAACTTTGCCTAGGGGTGGCACTTAGGCATATAAGGGTCCTGCATACACCAAAGGCTCCCCATCCCCCTTACATGGGAGGTAGCCAGAAAACGAAGGCATAGAAATCACTCCCACCCATTCCAACCTCTACATACTCCACTCCCCTCTACCCTCTTCCCTCCCTCTTATTTGTGCACCTCCTGGATGACAGGTCATCCCTGTATCTTGTCCACTGCCCTGGGTCAGAAGCAGTGTCGCAAGACGCAGCACATCCACAGCAAGGCCGCTTTATTAAATCTGCAAACCCCTCTCATCCCCTCATGCAGAAAATACTGGGAGAAATCCCTCCAGGCTGCATCAATTTATTTTTCATAATCCCTCACCCTCCATCCCCCACCACACTCCCCCTTGTGCGTCACAGCATCATCCATACAACCATTCTTCATTCACCCCTATCTGTCCTCTCCTGTCTTTCTTCAATAGATGTTACCCTTTCTCAGTGCCCCTTTTACCCCATCCATCCATCTCCTCCTAAGTCAACCCTTTGTTTACTCCTTCCACCTCTGCCTTCCAAACCTTTTACTAGTCTTTTTTCACTCATGCTTTTCATGTTTCCAAACCATCTCAATACTTTCATTAACCCTATCTCCCAATTCCCTTCCCACCCATGTTCTCCTTGCCTCATTTCTCTAGCTTAGTAACCCCTGTCATACTTATCGGGCATTTCATCTTGCATTCAAACTCCTCTTCCTCTTATGTTCCAAGTTTGTCCCATACAGTGCTGTTAGCACAGTCAGTCATCATATACTCCTCCTAGCATCCATTCCCAAATGTCTATTTCTCGTTACACTTTTTAATCCCCCCAAGGCATTTACTCGCTACTTTCAATCTACATTATACCTCCACTTCTCGCTTTCCCACCACATTCGCACTGAAGTATCTAGAATTATCCACTTCCAGTCTTACTCGGTACTCTCTCCTAGTCTGCTTCCACTCCTTGTACATATCATCACCTTACTTTTATCCACATTTTTCTTGCACTTCTTTCGCACACCTTCCCAAACTGTCACTAACTTCCTCAATACCTCCTGATCTTGGTACAAGCAGTCATTGGCAAACAACTGGTTTATCTCCCACTTTTCTCAATTTTCTTTAACCATCTCCAATCCCTGACCCACGACCCTTGCTCTCGCACCACCCCATCCATGTATAAATTGAAGAGCCAGGGCAACATAACACATCCCTGATGAAGTCCCACCTTTACCTCAAACCACTCAATTTCTAATCCTAACACAAGCTCTACTATTGTAAAAAATCTGGACTGCGGTTTCCTGCTTTTTCCTGCTCTAGCTTTCCTCGTATCCCATATATCTGCAATACATCCCACAGTGCCCTCCTGTCTACCCTGTCATAAGCCTTTTCCAAATCCATAAAAGCCCATAATACATCCTTACCTTTTCCTATAGCTTTCTCACATATCTTGCCACAAAAATCTGATCTATGCAACCTCCTACCTGTCCTAAACACACTGTTCCTCACCAGTTACTCCCTATGTTCCTCTACTAATCCATTTGATCAAGACCCTCCCATAAGCCTTCCCAACTGCTTAAAAAGCTGATCCCTCTGAAACTATTACTCACACTTTTCACCTTGTAAAGTGGAACTATACAGGCACTCCTCCAGTCCTCCGTCACACTACCCTCTCCTAAACATTAACCTCACCAGCCAATCCATCACTGTACTTCCTTTTTTTCAGACATTCTGCATGGCATCAATCCAACCCAGGTGCTTTACCTGCTCTCATCTTAACTACCTTCACTTTGTCTTCCCTTATTTCTCCTCCATTTCCCTCGCTCATCATGGTCATTTTCTTAGCGCTTCCCACTACAACTACCTTTCCCTATCTATCCTCCATCACATTTAGCAACTCCCTAAAATACTCTGCCCACCTTCCTCTTGCTGCCTTCTCTTCCATTATCATCTCTACATCTACACCTTTTACAATTACTCTACTTAATTTGCCTTTCTTCAGTTTCATTCCCAAACATTTTTTATTACTTAAAAGATTTGATCATACTCTTATCCCATTTCACATCAGCCTCCTTTATCTTGTTTTACTTTTTACTTTGTACCTCTCGTACGATTCCCTTGTCCTAATTTATTACTGTAGTTATATTATTATGGTGAGCTATGTGTTTCACATCCTGGAAAAGTAGTGTGCCAGGCTTTGCACACTTGCCAAAGTGATCCCTGACTTAGGGTTTGCCCGGGAATCTTTATCATAGAAATTACATAGGACTAAGAATGACTGGTCATTGATTGCAAGAATTGTATGAAAAGATTCCTAGCTTGCATTGCATGGATTAGATTTAAGTTGCATGATGCTCTTTATAAGTAAATGTAAGTAACCACAAATTGAATGTATTGCAGGTAAGGAGAGCGCCTCGATCTTCTGAACGAGTGGAGGTACCAGTGTGCATTAACAGAAGATTGAGAGGAGGCTGTAGTAGTTCACGGGTAAAGTGCATTTACAGTTATGTCCACCTTGAATATAACTTTACAGTTGTATACATATTAAGTTTCTTTCAACTTGTTACATTATGGAACAGCATGGTCAGTACTTATTTTAGCTCTATACTTCTCTACACAAAGTAGTGAATTGCATTAACTGTTATCATATGGCAATATTGTATGGTTGAATCTGCCAATTTGAGATGCAAGTGTCTTGGCGGTTGGACTCGCAGGTCAAGCCAATTTGGCAGGTCACATAACAGTAGGTTCTGTTGAAGGCTTGCTACTACTATCAGGATCTGATGTATACTTTTGTGCTTGCATACACTCATGCATTAGCTACTCTACATCTTTCTTGCAACAAGATAAACAAACATGGATTTGAGCAGATTCATCATAGGAAAATACTGTAAAATTTACTTAATAAGAACATAAGAATATAAGAAATAAAGGAGACTGCAAAAGACCATAAGGCCTACACTAGGCAGCTCCGTATCCATCACCACCTGTCGTTCCCATCCATAAAGTTGTCTAATCGTTTTTTAAAACAACTGATAGTTTCAGCGCTTACTACGTGGTTACTAAGTTTATTCCATTCATCGACCACCCTATTTGTAAACCAATTCTTGCCTATTTCCTTCTTAAATCTAAATTTGTCCAGTTTATACCCATTACTGCGAGTCCTGCCCTGTTGTTTTATTATGATGACCTTGTTTGCATCACCCTTGTTATAGCCTTTGATCCACTTGAACACTTCTATTAGATCACCCCGCACTCTGCGTCTTTCCAGAGAGTGTAAGTTTAGGTGCCTAAGCCTCTCTTCGTAAGGCAAATTTCCGAGTCCTTGTATCATTTTGGTCATTCTTCTCTGTACTGATTCTAGTGAATTTATGTCCATTCTGTAGGACGGAGACCAAAACTGTACCGCATAGTCAAGGATGGGTCTAACTATTGCTAGATAGAGTTTAATAATTACCTCTGCACTTCTATTCGTTACCGTCCTAGCAATGAAGCCTAATGCTCTGTTTGCTTTATTTCTGGCGCTAATGCACTGCTTCCTGGTTTTAAGGTCCGGACTCACCAGAACTCCCAAGTCCCTCTCGCACTCAGATTTTTCTAAAAACGTGTCATCTAAGTTGTATCTATTTTCGGGGTTGTGTAGCCCTACGTTTAACACGCTACACTTAGAGATATTGAAGTTCATTTGCCATTTCACCGACCATGTTAACAGTTTATTAAGATCATCCTGCAGAATCTGGGCGTCTTCTCCTGACCTAATTAGGCGTCCTATTTTAGTGTCGTCTGCAAACTTACTAACATCACTATTTAACCCATCGTCTAAGTCGTTTATATACATAATGAACAATAAGGGACCCAAAACCGAGCCCTGGGGGACCCCGCTAGTAACATTGCCCCACCTAGATTTTAGTCCATTTATGGTGACCCGCTGTTTTCTGTTACTAATCCAAGCTCTAATCCATTCTAACACTTTTCCTCCTATGCCATGGGCTTTGATTTTATTTAGTAGTCTCTGGTGTGGCACTTTGTCGAACGCTTTGCTAAAGTCAAGGTAAATAACATCGTAATTTTCATTGTTGTCTGACGCCTTATATACCTTAGTGTAAAAGGATAGAAGATTAGTCAATGACTTACCTTTGGAGAAACCATGCTGTGAATCACGAATTAAATTATGGCCTTCAATGTGTTCTCTGAGTCTATTTACTATTATTGATTCAAGCATTTTTCCTATAACCGATGTCAAACTGATTGGCCTGTAGTTGCATATGGTCGATCTATCTCCCTTCTTAAAAACAGGAACAACGTTTGCCTGCCTCCAAGCAGTTGGAACAGAACCAGTGTCTACCGATTTATTGAATATTTCAGTTAACTGGTCGCAGATTTCAAATTTACACTCTTTAAGCATTCTTGGAAAAATTTCGTCCGGACCCGGAGATTTTGTAGCTTTAAGTCTGTCAATCTGCTTGATAACTTCTTCTTTACTAATGCTGATATTAGTTAGGCTATTTTCTTCATCCCCTCTGAAAATCGGATCGCAGTCAGGTACTTTATCTAACCTCTCATTAGTAAACACCGATAGAAAATAATTGTTAAACTCCTCACTCATTTTTTCTTCCGATTCTATCATGACATTTTCATCGTTTTTAATTGGTCCTATTCTTTCTTTATTTTTTGTTCTATAGAGGTGAAAGAAACCCTTTGGGTTGGATTTTGCTTGACTGGCAACCTTGATTTCATAATTACGTTTCGCTGAACGTGTATTCCTTTTAACCAGCTTTGCCATTTCGTTATATCTTGATCTAAGGTGTGATTCCCCGTTTTTTATTTTTACGTAAAGTCCTCTTTTAATTCCGATCTCATGTTTCAATCTGTCCGTCATCCATTTGGGAGTATTACTATTTTTCCGTATTGACTTTAGGGGGATAAATGTGTTTTGTGCATTAATAATTAGATCTGCCAGATTGCCTGATTTTTGGGCCGTCGCCCCGAATCGACCTGACCCAAGGTCATAAGAACATGGAGAAGTAGATATATTCGTTCACCTAGGCAAGATGCAATCTTGTGAAAGGGTGGTTTGCCTGCAAAGGTTGTGATAGGGGAGAGGAGTAGAGGGAAGTTGTGTTGGTAAAGTCTTTCTATAGTAAGGGTAGTACCAACTGATGATGGAATGTTTTATGTTAAGGCCATGAGGAACTCTTGATATCTGTGCATCACTCATAAGATCATGCAACTTGAGTGCTTTGATTTTATTATTACTCCTGTCCAATGATATGAAAAGGTCCAGTGAAATTAGGGTAGAGCTTTGAGGTGGGGGTTTGGTAGTATGTAAGTAATGTCTCGAAGTTCTAAAGTACAATTTCTCACTAAATGGTTGTACAGATGCACCATATCATATGAAATTGTATATGGAAATTAATTCTGAAACAGGGTCATGTAGTCCTTTTGTCAGAGCCAAAGAGGACAAATTGAGATGATTCAGATTTACCTAGTTGTATTATACGGGAAGGGAGCTATGCTCGTGGTGACCCATCTTTGTATCTCTCAGCATCAAGTTTTTTCTTAATCTTGTAGTGTTTGCACACTGTTTGTCTTATTTGTTCCAAGTATCTATTGTGTGGGAAGCTTTTTCTCTCTTGTTTCTCCATTGTCCCATTCAGTAAATCATTCTTATCTAAGATTTCCATTCCCTTCATAATTCTATAGGTAGTAAGTCTCCTCTTTCCCTTTGTTCCAGAGTTGGTAATTCTAATTTGGACAGTCATTGTTCATATGTCATTTTGGAAAGAGTCGGTGCCAGTTTTGTTGTTGCTCTTTATATTCTTTTTGGTACTGGGTGTCTAGTGTTGCTGTGTATTCAAGTTTGGTCTTGTTAGTGTAGTTAAAAAAAAAATGATTTCCTCGTCCAAATATCCAAATGCCACTTTTATTGACCTCGATAAATTATAGGTTTCTCCGACTATTTTATTAATATACTTATCCGATGTCATTTCTTTGATCATCACTCTAAGATCTTTTTTGGAGTTTACTTTTTTTACTTTTTTGGATGATGATGTGATTGCATGAGGAGGAATGGGCAGGGTAGTATGTGTGAGTAAATTTTGACGCAGCCCGAAGGGATTTCTCCCCGTCCTCTCCTTATATGCAAGGGGGGACGGAGAGGGGGGGTCGCCGATTAAATGAAGCGGCCTTGCTGTGGATGTGCTGTGTCTTGCAACACTGCTTCTGACCCAGGGCGGTGGGCAAGGTGCAGGGATGACCTGTCATCCAGGAGGTGCTCAGATGAGAGGGAGGGTGGGAGGGGTGTGGAGTGTATTTAGGGATGAAATGGGTGGGAGTGTTTTTATGCCTTTCCCTTTTTGGCTACCTCCCTTGAAAGGGGGAAAAAGCCTTGGTATATGTATGTATGTATGTACTTTTTTGACCCTCGCCAATTTTATAATCTCTCGATATTCTGTTTTTACTTTTTCCAAATTCCATTATACTACATTTCTTGATATTGAATTTCACTTCCCACTTTTGAGTCCATTTCCAGATCTTGTCCAAGTCTTGTTGTAAAGAGTTGCAATCCTCCCCAGTTTTTACTTTCGCTAGTATTTTTGCATCATCTGCAAAGAAATTCATACAACACTCTACTCCTTCGTCCATGTCATTTATGTGTATAGTAAACATGATCAGGCCAGTACTGATACCTGTGGGACAGCACTTATCATTTCCTCTCAATTTGAGAATTTCCCTAATTGCTATTCTCATTTTCCTCCCAATCAGGAAGTCTTTCATCCATTCCAATAATTTTCCTCTGATGGATTCTATTGATTCTATCTTGTTAGTTTGTGTGGTACCTTATCAAATGCCTTTTGTAGATCCAGAAAGGCACAGTCTGCCCAACCATCTCTTGTATTATGTTTATTAATCTTGAGTAGCAGATAAAGTTTGTAGTACATGATCTTCCTTGTCTGAATCCAAATTGATTTGGATTCAGTATAGTTTTTTCTTCCAAATGTTTAACCCATCTATTTCTGACTACTTTTTCACAAATTTTTGCTACTGTGCTTGTCAGGGAGACTGGTCTGTAATTTGATGGGTCTTCTTGTTTCCTCCCTTATAAATTGGTACAATGTTTGCCTTTGTCCAGTCCTGTGGCACATTTCCTTCTTTAAGTGAGAATTTAATTGTATATTTTGTCTTTTAATTCTAACATGCATTTTCTCAGTACAGAAGTCCCTCAAATAATGTGGGGGTTAGGTTCCTGAAATTACCGTGTATGACCAAATCCACGTATGCTGACATTCCATATTAAATACTGGTATATACTGTACCCTAGGTAGTTTTTGCAGCTTGCAGGATGGTAATGTAGACCTAAGCTTCAGAACACTTTACCTCACAGCTAATATCCATTGTACAAGTTCATTTATAACATCATACAAATTAATTTTTAAAAAGAATAATGCAAACGCAATTGTACAAATATAATACAACCACTCCTCGTTTAACGACCTACTCGGTTAGCGACAACGCGGAGTTACGATGGGCTTTATGGCAGACCAATATTCGTTTAACGTAAATCTCCCGAAGTTACGACGTCGTGTACGATAACTAAGTTGGCTGAGGCAAATTTGTATGATGTTATAATTGAACTTGTACGGTGGATATTAGCCGTGAGGTAAAGTGTTCTGAAGCTTAGGTCTACATTACCATCCTGCAAGCTGCACAAACTACCTGGGGTACAGTATATACCGCTAGTGGTAAATTTTTAGTTTCGACCATGAGCGCAATATAGCAATATAGAATTAACTATTAATTTTGTAAATTATAATGTATCAACGTAATATACAATTTTGTGAGCTGAAATAAAAAAAAAAGTGCGAAAACAGATTTCGTAAGTAACGAAGTCATGTCGGAAGAATGGTACACCATGTTTGTTATGATAGATTCCGACATTGAAGAAATGAAAGGATGATAAATTCGTCTAACCTAAACTAACCTAACCTGTGTTTGATAAATCATTACCTGCAAATTTAATGTTATCCGGCTCGTCCTCGTTGTCATCGTCTTGGAGAAGACGCCCTCCGTCAGTCGAGGGGGTCGGCCGACGATTTTATTCAGCTGAGGGGAGCCCCGGCAACAATTTAGGAAAGATGTGTGTAATCTCGAAGGGCTCGAGATATGATGCAGATTTCCTAAAGCATTGCTGTGGCTCCTCCTCAGAGGAATAAAATCGTTTGTCAGTCGTCAAAGCAAAATCTCCAGAGGGGCGCCCGAACATCACTGGACAGATATCTGACGTTGCCCGAATACCAAATTGGTTCCTTACACTTAGTACCAAATTTTGAAAACATCCGTGGAAGATTATGACTTAAGAAAAAAAAAATAAGTCTCCACGAGGATTCCCGACAGATATTACAGCGAAGGGCGCCTTGAACCGGGTTGTCTTTGTCCGTCCATTGCGAGATGGATGTGGACTTCCCTGCAAGATCTGGAAAAGGTTCGCCGGGTCTCTGATGCAGCGTTGGAAAAAAAAAAATCGCCTCTATTATATGGATTTGGTCGAGTGTTGGTGCCACATGCAAGTTACTCGACGAGCCAGTTCAGGCCTGTAAGCCTTCCTGACCATCACCAGTATCACCAAATTACCTCGTGACTGCCATTATAATGCCGAGGGACCTTAGTGACAATACCGTTAACCCCAGATGGAGGACAATGACGGGAGTTTTGACTTCAATGATCTCGTTCTGCTTACAACCAGACGATTTTATTCGATGGGAAGAAAACCCTCGCCTTCAAGATAGTTTTGGGGGGCCCAGCAGATGCTTCTACTGGCGTCATTCAGACTCCCCGAGAATCTATAAAGATTTTTGGCAAAAAATAAAATTCGTTGAAGGAATACATACAGTTTCTATTTAAAAGAGCAGAGACTCAGAGAAAGACTTGATAGAAACCTTTAAGATTTTAAAAGAAACTGACATAAGAGAGTAGTACATATATCACACTAGACACCTATCGGACAAGAAACCTTGGCCTAATGCTATTAGAATGTAGATCTAATTTCGAAGTATATATAATCAGTATCGTTAATCGCGTCATCATTATACGAAACAGGTTTGCACTCGAGGCGATTGAATGAAATGCAGTTCGATGTTTTAAAACTCACTTGAAATACTAAGCAAAATATCATATGCTTTTCCTTTTTTATTTTATTTTCTTGTGAACAAAAATCGTCTTCCGTCGGTGTGCTTTATCATTGTAGCATTGTCACTCATTACATCTCCGACAGAATCCGACGGACTTCGATAAACCACGACGGAGCTCGACAGACACCGACGAACCTCAACAGACGCCAACAGAGCCTGGCGGAGCTGTGTTTTGGATGTTGTTTCAGCGTTGAGTCGTTTATAGCTTGAACAGGGTTCTGTTCCACGCCTTGTGTGGACGAGGTCAGATGCAGGTCTCATTCTTTGCTGTTTAGCCTCTGACTATTGGTGTATGGGGTGTTTCAAGGGGGATAGTACCTATGTATTCTGGTGGTCGCGCTCTAATACTGGAGTGATCCAGATGACATTGGTTCCCACACTTGGCACCCAACTCTCACCTGTGGCTCCAAGAAGCTGGCACGTGATGACCAGCGGCCACACCCCGGTAAACTGCTCGACCAGCAGGCTAAACCAGGTGAGGGTAGCTGTAAGGAGAATTCTCCCCTCAGCTAAAGTAATCCCACACGACCTGTGGGCTACCTTTGGTTGGGATAGGTCTACGGGAGCCAACCCCTAACGAAAAAGCTGTGAGTGGGGTCCCACATTGGGCGGCTACCAACAGACTGGATGTCCGGCAGACCTCTGCAACCTCTCACAGTCGATGGTCTTCCTGATTAACTCTTGCCACCATCAATTCTGTGTGAGGCCAAGCTGTGGGGACGGGCCCGGCGCAAGCCCTTCTCCACGTTAATCTATTCATTGCGCAAGCACAGCTTCACTCACCCCATTCATCCTCATCGCCCCTCCTCATTTATCACCAAAAGTCCCTCGGCGACAGGATAGGGTGTAAGTGGCAGGCCATGGATGTGGCTGGGAGCTGCGAGCTTGATTCCTGCACGTGGGTGGTGTTGAGGTGATCGCCGCTAGCTGGGTGGCATTAGGGCTGGCTCAGCTTTCGTGTGCTCTCAACATGACTGAGCAGCCGGAAACGGAAGCCTCACTGCTCACCCGGGAACGGGAAGGACCGTGAATAAACCTCGGTTTAAAAAAAGGACAGCCCTTCAGCAACCTGGGCAGAAGAACCGCGTCTGCCAAGGCATCCCTTGCTGCGGTCGAAAAATCCAGAAAACAGACACCACTCAAAGTTGCAGAGTGGAACATTAGAACCCTACTAGACACTGAACCCCAAACTAGACCTCGACGTAGAACAGCTTTGTTAGCCCATGTCCTGAATCGATATGATGTCGATATCGCGGCACTAAGTAAAACAAGACTACCAGGTGAAGATAGTTTAACAGAAGTTGGTGAAGGATTTACGTTCTACTGGAAAGGCTATGAAGAAAACGCACGGAAAAATCACGGAGTTGGTTTTGCCATACGCACCAAATTACTTGAAAAAGTAACAGTCTCCCACTGGTATTTCTCCAAGGTTAATGACATGGCGTATACCTCTTGCAAAACACCGCTGCATAACCTTGATTAGTGCATATGCCCCGACACTAGACTCTAGCGAAGAACAAAAAGATGCATTCTATGAATCCTTACACTAACTGCAATACCTAAAGAGGACAAAATCCTGCTGCTCGGTGATTTCAATGCAAGGGTAGGAAAGCAAGCCCACTTATGGCCACGTGTCATTGGCAAACACGGGGTGGGAAAAATGAACAACAATGGCCTTCGACTGCTAACACTCTGCTCAGAACTTAACCTCGTAGTCACCAACACTACGTTTCAACTTAAGAACAAACACAAAACCACTTGGACTCACCCACGGTCCAAACATGGGCATATGATTGAATTTAAAATAACAAAGCAGAGTGACCAGAAGGATGTTCACATTTCACGTGCAATGAGAGGGGCAGAATGCTCAACTGATCATACTATGCTGCTCTGCAAGCTAAATCTTAGAATTCGTCCCCCCGTTCAGCGCACACGTCCTTCAAAAAAGCTAAACATCAGCTGTCTGAAAGACTCAAGAAAACTAGATGCTTTCAGAAATTCAATATATGATGTAAACTTAACGCAAGACAACGGCCCCCCAACTGCGTCACCTGACGATGTCTGGACTAACATTCACTCCACACTGAAACAATGTGCAGAAGAAACTCTTGGCTTCAGAAGACGCCACCACAAAGATTGGTTTGATGAAAATGCAGAGGATATACAAAAAATTCTATCTCAGAAAAACAAAGCCCATGATGCTTGGCTCTCAAACCCAAACTCCACAGAACTGAAACAAACGTTTCAAAACCTAAGAAAAGAAACACAACTCAAGCTTCGTGATATGGAAAATAAATGGTGGATCAACCAGGCGAAGGACCTGCAATACCTTGCTGACAGTAATGACCAGCATGGGTTTTATAACGGTTTGAAGGCAATCTACGGGCCCCAAAAACGCAATCTAGTCCCTGTCAGATCACAAGAAGGTAACCTTCTAAAAGATAAATCCGCCATTCTTAACCGATGGGCGCAGCACTTCCAAACCCTATTAAATCACAGAAACCCTATAACACCAAATATCTTGGATGAAATTCCCCTGGCACCTCTAGCAAATGAGATGGATGTACCACCCACCTTTAAAGAAATGACAGATGCCATTAAATCCTTAAAGAACAATAAAGCGCCCGGCCCGGACGGCCTGCCCTCAGAAATTGTACAAAGAAGGCGGTTATTTCCTACATCTAAAGATACATGAGCTCATGCTGCTCATTTGGAACTCAGAAATAGTTCCAGCTGAATTTCTGAAATCAGACATCATAACAATATACAAAAAGAAAGGCGATCGAGCACATTGTGAAAACAGCAGAGGAATCTCTCTTTTGGTAGTAGCCTCCAAGATTTTGACAAGAATTATGATGATCAGATTATGCCAGCATATATCCGAGAGCACATTACCAGAAACACAATGTGGGTTTCGCAAAGATCGCAGCACATGCGACATGATATTCTGCGCAAGGCAACTTCAGGAGAAATGCAACGAGCAAAATAAAGATCTATACATAGCTTTCATCGATCTCCAGAAAGCCTTTGACACCGTCAATAGGGAGTTGCTATGGACTGTTTTAGAAAAGTTTGGTACCCCTCCAAAATTTCTCTCAATACTAAAGAAACTACATGATAATATGTCAGCTACAGTGCTTGCCTCAGGAGAAAGATCACCCCCTTTCAACATTGAAGTGGGTGTTAAACAAGGGTGCGTTATTGCCCCAGTAATTTTTAATATTTTCATATCTGCCATCACCATACTCAGTCAACGTGCAATTCCTATGGAGGATAAAGTCGCGATCCAATTCTGACTTGATGGAAGCCTTTTTAATCTAAGAAGACTTCAAGCCCACACAAAAACTGTAACCAAACATATTTTGGAACTTCAGTATGCAGACGACTGTGCGCTGGTCGCACACACACCTCAAGCTCTACAAAGATCCCTCAATGTCGTAGCTGGCCTCTACGAAGCGATGTGTCTGAAAATGAACGTTAGTAAGACAGAAATACTAATTCAAAGAAAGAATCCAGAGCACCATCTCACATTCTACATCAATGGTGATGTAATTAAACAGGTAACAAACTTTAAATATTTAGGAAGCATCGTCTCCGAAAAACATAGTATAGACGAAGAGATATGCTACAGAATAAACCAAGCCTCTGCAGCCTTTGGAAAACTGCGCTCAAGGGTCTTTTTTAATGATAACCTCAGACTAGACACGAAGATGGCAGTTTATACTGCTGTATGTATATCAACCCTACTTTACAGTGCCGAAACATGGACTGCTTACAGAAAGCATATAAAACAATTAGAAGCATTTCATATAAGCAGCCTGCAAAAGATCCTTAAACTATCATGGAAAGACAAGATTCCCCACACTGAAATCCTTCAACGTGCCGGCACAACCACAATTGAAACAATGATAGCAAAAAGGCAATTGCGATGGACAGGGCACATCATTCGCATGAGCGATGACAGACTACCCCGACAAATCTTATATGGCCAACTCCCCCAAGGACATCGTAAACAGGGGGCACCGATGAAACGTTATAAAGATCAAATAAAGACAACTCTAAAAAGATGTCAAATTGACCCTCAAGCACTTGAAGGCAAAGCCAGTGACCGTGCAGCTTGGAGGTCAACATGTAAGGAAGGTCTGTCACACCTAGAGGAGTCCATCTTTAATGAGAGAGAGGCGAGAAGACAACGACGTCACAATTCAACAGTTCAGCAACCAAACAACCCTGGAATAGAATGTCATCTATGTGGTAGAGTGTGTGCATCACGCATTGGGTTACATAGTCATCTCCGTTGGCACAGCCGACAACAACCATAAATTCACCGCCATCCTCATCGAGTGAAGCTGGAGTCGTCTTCGCATTCGAAGGACAGCCATAAGCAAGTAAGCATTGGTCAAGTGACTCTTCAAAGTTGGAGAGACCTTTTTGCTCTGTTTGATTCCAGTTTCCTTCATTTCTGGACTGATGCCTCGAGTCTTGATGCCTCTTCTGAAGACGTCTCCGTAGCGTAGTTGGAGTCTGCCTGCGGTGATCTTTCTTTGAGCCAGTCCACCGTGCGGGAGATCCCTCGATGGTGTTTGGCAACCTTACATTCGCACGAACATGCCCATGCAGAGGATCCCAGCCCGCTCAAGTGCAGCGTTGTTGGGGGTCTTTGTCCTGTCGAGAGATGTTGAGGATGCTTCGGAGGCAGAGCGTCTGGAAAGCGTTGATCTTTCGTTTCTGTCTGGAACGCACGGTCCGAATCAGTCTACCGTGCACGAGGGTGCGTACGATATATATAAGCGTTTTACACTTTGACCCTAGTTTTCCTTCAGCCTCTTCTTACTCCATAGTGGACTTTCTTCTTCATTTAGAACAAGGTGGTAGTAGCCTCGTTCGGAGGGTCTCTATGGGGATTGAGTTTTGACAGTTGATAAAGGATTCTGTTCCTCTGAGGAGGAGCCCCAGGAACGCCTTAGAACAACTACGTCATACCTGGATCCTTTCAAGAATGCACAGACTATTTCTGGTTCATTCCCGGGGCATCCCTAAGCTGAATAAGATCCTAGGCCGATCCCCTTCACTGACATCGATATTTCCGAGACGGGCGTCGCTCTCGTTGCATTCTAATGCTGTGACTGGAGTCCAGGAGCTTCCACTTTGTCATCATGAGGAAACTGTTGTTGACAGAGGTTCATTCCCGAGAGCATCTTCGGGTCCGTTTCCGAGCCCTCCTTCGATCTGGAACTTTGAACGACTTCCTTGAGTCTGCCGAAGTCTCTTTTAGATACAGACTCCTCTTATTCTTTCCGCGAGTTATTTTTAGTTATTTATCTATTCACTTTTTAGCAAAGATAATTTTTATCTTGTCAGGGAGTATAAACGACGTCGGTAGGAGCTTCCACTGGCCCCAAAAATCTCTTGAAGACGAGGACTTTGTTTTCGACGAATAAAATCGCCTGGCGTGTCTGAACAGGGTCGTCGAGACGCAGCTTGAACGTGACACCGGCACTCGACCAAATTCATATAATAGGCGCCAACGTTTGTTTGTCTGCTTGTTTTGAAGCAACCATGCCACTTCCCGGCAGGTCTTTTACAGATCTCGCGATACATGGACAAAGAGAGCCCAAGTCAGAGAACCCTCAGGGCAAAAATATCTGTATCGGAATATTCGTGGCGTCCGTTTTTTTTTTTTTTTTTTTTTTTTTTTTTTTTTTTTTTTTTTTTTTTTTTTTTTTTTTTTTTTTTTTTTTTCATTTCTTTTTTTGGGGGGAAGGGGCCATGACTTCTTGACGGACCCTTACAATATTTAGTCCAGACTTCCCGTTTGGTAACGCAAGCTGTCTGTCCTTGACAACATTGTCCAGTGATTTTCGGGCGCCCCTCTGGAGATTTTGCTTTGGTGACTGGCAAACGATTTTATTCCTCTAAGGAGGAGCCCCATCAACGCTTTAGGAAAAAAAAATGCATCATATCTCGAGCCCTTCGAGATTACACACACCTTTCCTAAGTTGTTGCCGGTACTCCCCTCAGCTGAATAAAATCGTCGGCCGACCCCCTCGACTGACGGAGGGCGTCTTCTCCAAGAGGGACGTCGTCGAGTTCGTCATCGCACTCCTGTGCGGGAGCTGAACTCGAGGAACATTCCCTTGAGGATTAATCATCATCGACCAACTGTTGTCGGCTGAGGTTCCTTCCCGAAAGCATTTTCGTTTTTTTTGACGATCGCTTTGGCGATCAGGAACCTTCAGTGTCTTGAGGGGTCACTGTCCATGTCTTGCCTCTTGTTCGAGGTGGACCAGTGTTGCTTGCTCCTGTGGAGCGACACCCCAGCTCTCGGAAGACGTGGCCGAAAAGCGGAGTGCCCACGGACACAAACATTGCTGACACAGATAGGCTCAGTAACCAATGACAAAATGTGATCGTCGGTTTTTTGGAAAATCTACGCGCGCGCGCGCGTGTGTGTGTGATATATATATATATATATATACATATAAATATATATATATCACATATACATAAAATATACATATATGCACAATACACAATATACGTAATGTGTACATAAATGCATATATGTATATATATACATATATATATACATATATGTATATTATATATATATATAGGTCGGATGCGAAAAAATATAATGATACATAAATAAATAGATAAATAAATATATATATAAAAATATAATAATATGAATTACAATAAGTAAAATGAATAATAATAATAATATAGAGCAAGGCATAAATAAAAAACAAAATGATAATATAAGACATGATATTGAAACTCAAAATGTGTCAAAAAGAAATAATCAGGAGTTTCTTAAAACTATGTACTTTAATGCTCGTAGTATTAGGAACAAATTTCAAGAAATACAGGCGTATGTCAAAAGCGAAAATCTCGATATGATAGGAATAACTGAGACATGGTTAAATGGTACAGAGTTCGAAGCTGAATTTAATATTGCGGGATTTAAACACTTTCATCAGGATAGAAACCACAAGAAAGGTGGGGGTGTTCTATTGTACGTTAAAAACAATGTTCATGCTTGTGTTTTAGAGAAAGTGAAACAGGATGCATATGACAGTTTGTGGGTTGAGTTAACCCAAACAAATGGACAAAAAATGAATATAGGTGTAATATATAGGCCAAAGACATTATCATTAGCAGACGACAAACTGTTATTTCAAGAACTGTCTAGTTTCTGCAACCGGGATTTATTGATAATGGGTGATTTCAATTTTACTGACATTGATTGGATGACCCTTGAACATGGCCATATAGGTAGTCGCTTGATTGATTTTCTTGGTGACAATTACTTAATTCAGCATGTAAAAGAGCCCACAAGATATGGAAACTTACTCGATTTATTGATCACTAGCCGCGAAAGCATGGCAACTGATGTAGAAGTCGGTGAATCTGTTGCAAATAGCGATCACAACTTAGTCAGATTCAAACTCCTAAACAATTTTAGAATAGATACTTGTGCTTCTAAAATACCCGATTTCAGTAAAGCTCAGTTCATAGAACTACGTCAGGAGCTTCAGCTTACAGATTGGGAGGAAAAATTAAACGAAAGGCCTGTAGATCAGATGTGGGAAATATTTCAAAATACACTCACTAAGATGATTCAAACTTACATTCCTTTTAAGGACAGACGTCCCCCAAATCAGGCTCGCCCAAAGTGGCTCGACAAAGAAACTGAAAAAAGTATTGCTAAAAAGAGACAGGCTTATAAGAAATATAAGTGCTCGGGTGCATCTAATGACTATGAAAGTTATGTATCAATACAGAGAGATTTAAAAAAGACAATAAGAAAAAGAAAACGACAATACGAAATGAACATCGCTGAGAAATCCAAAGAGAATCCCAAAGAATTCTATAGTTACATTAGAGATAAAAAGGTTGTTAGGAATCACATTGGTCCACTATTATCTGCTGACGGTCAACTTGAATATTCAAATGAAGGAATGTGTAATCTCTTAAACAATTATTTTAGCTCGGTATTCGTAAACGAAACACCTCAAAGTGAATTCCAAACTGAAACCTGTGAAAAGTCTGGGGTAAACTTACTCACTACGGTAAATATAACAAAAGAAACAATTAAAAGGTGTATAGACAAACTCAAAGTTAATAAAACACCAGGGCCTGACGGTTGGCATCCAAGAATCTTAAAGGTAATGAAAAATGAGATTGTTGTTCCATTAGAAATTATTTTCAAGAAATCCATCATATCCGGAGATGTCCCAAGAGAATGGAAGCTAGCTAACGTTACTCCCATATTCAAAAAAGGTGACAAAAAGAAACCAAATAACTATAGGCCTATTAGTTTGACTTCGATCGTAGGAAAAATAATGGAAACTATCATCAGAGATGCTATCGAATATCATTTAGAAAGTAACCGTTTGATAAATGATAGCCAACATGGTTTCAGACGGAAACTTTCTTGCGTGACTAACTTACTCGAATTCTACAACACAGTTGTCTCGAATTATGACAAAAGAAACAATATAGATTTAATATATCTAGACTTTGCAAAAGCTTTTGATACCGTCACACACGAAAGACTACTTACTAAATTAGCTTTGCATGGAATAAGTGGTAGCCTATTAGGTTGGACTAGTAATTGGTTGAAAGGTCGAAAACAGAGAGTTGTTTTAAATGGAAAAACTTCTGGATGGAAAAGTGTTGCAAGTGGAGTTCCTCAGGGTTCCGTTCTTGGGCCACTTCTATTCATAGTATATATAAATGATATAGACCATGGACTAAAATCTACTGTTTCCAAATTTGCTGATGATACAAAACTGTGCGGAGTGGCAAATGATCACTCAAACCAATTAGATATTCAAGAAGATTTAGATAAATTACAGCAATGGTCTGAAAAGTGGCTAATGAAATTTAACACAAGTAAATGCAAGGTAATGCACATAGGTAAAAATAACAGCAAGTACGATTACAAGTTATTTGGAAATTCATTAACAAAAGTGGATAGTGAAAAAGATCTCGGCGTAATTATCAGTAACGACCTCAAATCATCCAAGCAGTGTATTTCAGCCTCTGAGAAAGCAAATAAGATTCTGGGATTGATTGCGCGATCTTTTGATTTCAAAAGTCCATCACTCATTAACAAGCTATATAAATCGTTAGTTCGTCCACATTTGGAATATGCTGTTTCCGTATGGTCACCGAATCTCATTAAAGACATTGACAGACTGGAAAAAGTACAACGGCGAGCCACAAAACTGATTCCAAATATCAAAAATAAATCATACGAAAATCGACTTAAGCACATGAATCTGTTTTCCCTAAAAAAGCGTAGACTCAGAGGTGACTTGATACAGGTCTTTAAGATTTTAAAGGGAATTGACAACATCAAAAGTGACAAAATTTTCACATTGAATGATAATCAGGCAAGAAACAATGGTCTCAAACTGTCCGGAAATAGATTCAATTTGGAAGTAGGTAGAAACAACTTTGCCAACCGTGTAGTTAATGAATGGAATAAACTTCCTGCACAGGTAGTGCAATGTAGTTCAGTTCGAAGCTTTAAGAATCATTTAGATAAATACCTAAGTAAGATGCTGTAATTAT